>NC_058080.1:176507882-176807882 GCF_014858855.1 Bufo gargarizans | reverse complement strand
CCAGGGTACACATCTGCGGCTCAGTCTCTAGTCCTGGGGAGGCCGCACACACTGGCACCGCATACAGCGACTGTCTCTGGCTCCCGGAACACTCCATGGGCTCTGAGGTCAGAGGGCAATAGGCAGCAATGTGTCCCCACTCACGGCACCTCCAGCACTGAGTCGCCCCAGGTCTTCTAGGTGAGAAAACCTCTCCAGGTCCGGACTGCCCGGGAGACTCAACCTTATGCCCACACCCAACCTCTAGAGCCTTATTCCCTCTTGCATCCTTCCACACACCCCCAACAGCCAGAACTCTCTTACCCACAGATGACACAGGTCGGGCACTCCGGGGTGGTGTTGCTGTGGTAGGGACATCACTGAGGTAGTCCTCAGTCAATAGGAACCTTTCCACCATGTTCACGAGCTGATCCGCAGTTTTGGGGTTTCCATGTCCGACTCACCGTTGTAGCTCCGGTGGGAGGGCTCTGAAGTAGTAATCCACCACTACTTTCTCCACGATCTGGTCCGGTGTAGAAGACTCAGGTTCCAGCCACTTCCGTACAAGATGGAGGAGGTCAAACATCTGAGATCGGGTAGGCTTGTCCATGGTGTAGCTCCACATGTGGACCCTCCGGGCACGAACCGCCGGTGTAACGCCCAAAGGAGCCAGGATCTCCATTTTTAATTTGACATAGTCCCGGACATCCTGCTCCCTGAGGTCATAGTAGGCCTTTTGTGGTTCGCCGGACAAAAAGGGCACAAGGACCTCTGCCCACTCTGCTATTGGCAGCCTTTCTCTTTCCGCCACCCTCTCAAATATGGTCAGGTAGGCCTCGATATCATCATCAAGTGTCAGTTTTTGCAAGGCCCACTGCACAACCCTCCTCACATTCAAAGTCTCTGGGGTTCTTACCCCCACCTGTGGGGCTGGAGTTACAGCAGTCTCTCTTATTGCAGCAATATGCTCCATCAACAAACGATTAGTTTCCTGCTGCTGTGCCATGGCCTGTTGTTGCTGCGCATTAGCCTGTTGTTGGACACGTAAGGCTTCTTCGTGTTTCTTTTTATCCTCTGCATGCAACCTCTGCTGTTGCTCCATGGCCTGTTGTTGCCTTAAGTTAGCCTGAACCAGCTGCTTCATCATTTCCTCCATGGTATTTGGTGAACTTTGCAAAGCTGCAGCAGCTTTCACCCAGGACATTAAATCATTAACTGTCACACCGTTGCCCTTAGCAACCGACGGTTGCCTTTTTTTTAGCAGGTATGCCTGCCCGCATCCGACACCAATTGTAAGGGGTTACACTCTCAGGTTGGGCGGCGATGACAGATTCTCTTGCAGACCACAGGGTTAAAGTCCAAATGCTGCTTTATTTATCACACTCCAGCAATACAGGCACCCCAGTTATAATTCACTGGGCAAGGTGAAGGTCCAGCACCACAGCACCACAAAACATACTAAAATAAACACCTGCCCGTCTGGGCCCTGGCTAATACAGTGAAGTTCCTAACTCACCTATTGAACACAGATCACACAGAGAACTCAGCTTCCCTAGCCAGCAGGGCAGCCAGCTGCCCAGACTTTCTCCAGGCCTCACTCTCCTAGACTGACAGCCTGGACTATGCCTCATTTCCCCTTGATGATCCCAGCTGGCTTCATCTGGGATCCCTCAGGCTAGGGGAAAACCTATCCCGAAATGGGGTGGACTGGGGAGGTCCATCTACCAATCCTACCTTCTCCCAGTCCAATAAAATCCAGCCCATAAACTTAACAAAACTGTCTCAGCAGCCTACACATTTTAAAGGGACACTGACAGGCCCAATAACCATAATTAGCTGTACATATGCATGCACAGGTCTTCTAATGTGCATTAAAAACATATAAGTATCCCCCCTGTCCACATTATGAATACAGTAAACTCATGTTTTATAACCTGAAGTAATCGCTTTTCTTTCTGCCCAAGGGGCGGGGTTTCAGCTCCACTTGCGCTCAGCCAGCATCAGCCCAACCGCCGTTTTGAAGCGCCGCCCAGCTCATCAATATTCACTTCGCTGGGCGGCTTCTGCTGTCCCCGACCTTCCGAGATCCGGCGCATGCCCAATAGAAAGCTATGGGCATCGGACTCACTTTCAGCTTCTGCGCATGCGCCCGGCACCCATAGCTTTCTATTGGGCATGCGCCGGATCTCGGAAGGTCGGGGACAGCAGAAGCCGCCCAGCGAAGTGACTATTGATGAGCTGGGCGACGCTTCAAAACGGCGGTTGGGCTGATGCTGGCTGGGCGCAAGAGAAGCTGAAACCCTGCCCCTTGGGCAGAAAGAAAAGCGATTACTTCAGGTTATAAAACATGAGTTTACTGTATTCATAATGTGGACAGGGGTTATACTTTATATATATGTTTTTAATGCACATTAGAAGACCTGTGCATGCATATGTACAGCTGATTATGGTTATTGGGCCTGTCAGTGTCCCTTTAACCTTCTGGATTTTATTTACCTCACCCAGTTGAGGAAGCTAGGTGGGATATACACCCCTTCCAGGACTTTACCATACACTTTTCTGTTCACCTTACCACAGGACATACGGATGCGGATAGTACATGGTGTGCTGTCTGCATTTTTTGCGGATCCACTGAAATGAATGGGTCTGCATCCTATCCGAAAAAATAACGGAACGGACATGGAAACAAAATACATTCGGTCAGGTACGGTCGTGTGAATATAGCCTTAGAATGAACATTTGAAGATTGGTGTTTAAAGGGTTTGTGTAGCCAGTACATATTGATAACCTATACCCAGGATAGGTCATTAATATATGATCGGTGGAGGTCTGACTCCCAGCACCTCTATTGTCAGATGTTTGAAGAGAAGACGAGGTTCGTGCAAATGCTACCTCCTCTTCAGGATTACACTGCACACCACCTTCTTTTCAAAAAGCTGATCAGCAGGGGTGTCGGGAGTCGGACCCCTACCGACTAGATGATCTTTTCAACATTGTTCATGTCAATGCTCTTAGAATGATACCAATTGCTGAAGAAAGGGAGTTCCTTCTGGCTCGATGAGAAAAAGGTAGACAGGGATCAATGGCTGGTATAGATGCAAAAGTATCTGCAAAGGAGAAGTGGAAAGCAGCTAGACAGAAACAAATGCTTGCAAGACAACAGCAACTGGAAGACTTGCAAAGAAGGCATAATGAAATGGTAGTATTCCCAGAAGAGGCAGGTAGTAGGACAGAGATACTGAGGTTGAGGGAACTGTTGGAGGTTACATTTATTAGACTTCTGCAAAGAAAAATAGAGGGAGGAAGAGTGCTGTGACACCACGGCTTGAAGCTACTTTGGGCAAAACAAAGATTTCAGATTAGAACGCAATGTTTGCAATTGCTGAAACTGCAAAGACCTTAGGTCATAACATGAAGACCTTTCCCTCAATCATGACTCAATGCACCAACAGAGAATGAAATATAGATTCCAGCAATAAAAGGCAAAGTGCCACCGGTGGTTCGCTGGAATGGCAGACTCATTGCTGATCTAATAGAACCATAGAACAAGTTGTTCAACTCCCAAAGATTGCTTCTGGGAAAGGAGTTTCCCAGCTGCTGACAGTTGCAAAGCTAGCAAGTGGAGGTGGTGAGCCTCAAGCAGCAGCAGATGTCCACACAGCACTGGAGGACTGGGGCATAAGTAGCCATGTCAGAGCAATGTTCTTTGACACAACCAGCTCCACCACTGGATGGCTTGCTGGTGCTTGTGTTCTCTTGAAACAAAAGCTTGGTAAGGAGCAACTATCGCTAGTAGGCAGACATCATATAATGGAACTGATCATTTGTGCCATGCTTGAAGTCGGTCTTAGAGCCACATTATCTTCATAAACCGGAATGGTGGATGATACTGTATCCAGATCAGTGCAAGACATCAGGGATAGCACCACTGAGTTTGCAGATATCTGGCAGACAATCAGCCAAAGGAGCTGGCTGTCAATAGAAATTTATAGTCTGAAGATTTGGATGTTTTGAGGACTGTTCCCTTTCAAAGAGTAGAGGGGCTTCACGATGTGTGTATTTTTGCAGCACGTGTGTGCCTCAAGGCTTGGATTATGGCTCCTCTAGCAGCACTTTTTTTACTCCTGAAATCACTTCTTGGCTACTAAAATATCATTCCAGCAATATCAAAGGTTGCATCACTCAAGTTTTTAAATCACTTATGGTATGTGTCACTTGAATTGTTTGGTTTAGCTGTTTTCAGCAGCACAGTAACTTCGGCAACCAAGAGACAGATGGTAAATGCCATAAGAAATAAATATGACATTGAGCCAGCTCAGCAGAATCATGGCAGATAAATAACTGTGGACCTGCACACACCCATAGAAAAGAAATTAAAAAAAATCATCTCTGCAAAATCCATGATGTTCTTTGAACTGATGAAGCTTCTGCGTGCATTTTTCAATATGGACCCAGACTTGTGGGAGCCACAGGAGGACTACCAGCAAGCGTCAGAGACAGCTTGTGCCATGAGTGTGGTGAATGACCATGCAGAACATGGGTTGGCTCTTATTCAAGAACTCAGTGGCCTTATTACCAAATATGAGTCACAGCTTCAGTTCTTATTGCAGACGGTTGAGAAGCACAAGCAGACTTATTCTGACTGCAAGAAACAGACACTGTATACTAAAAAAACTTGTATTTGCTTGTATTAGAAAAAAATGTTAAATGAAATACTGTGTCACGGACACAGAGCTCTATTCTTGAACTACTTTGTGTTTTTTGCAACTTTTGCAATCTTTGAAGCCACTGAGCTACCTCTAAATATGATTCTAGTAGGCTTAAACTTTTTTCCTAATATTTTCAGATTAGAAGACCAGTAAAAATCACCAACTTTCTTTTTCTGGCTTTTTAAGCTCCACCTTAATGCACAGTCATAAATGGACATCTTCCTACAGACTGGACCGCTTTAGGCTACTTTCACACTTGCGTTTTGTGCGGATCCATCATGAATGGATCCGTTCAGATAATACAACCGTCTTACATAGCTAAGACAGATCCGTCTTGAACACCATTGAAAGTAAATGGGGGACGGATCAATTTTGTATTGTGCAAGATTGTGTCATAGAAAACGTTACCATTGGCTTACATTGTGTGTCAGAACGGATCAGTTTGGCTCAGTTTCATCAGACGGACACTAAAACGGTGCAAGCAGTATTTTGGTGTCCGTCTCCAAAGCGGAATGGAGACTGAACTGATGCAAACTGAGCGGATCCTTTTCCATTCAGAATGCATTAGAATACAAACTGATCCTTTTTGGACCGCTTGTGAGAGCCCTGAACGGATCTCACAAACGGAAAGACAAAACGCTAGTGTGACAGTAGACGTAATTGTAATTAACTCAAGTACCTACTGTAGTCCTCAGAGGTAGACCTCATGAAAAAAGCAAACTCCTTGTAAGGCAGCACATATATGGAGCATCAGGCACTCTGTATAAGGCTACATGCACACGAACGTTGTTTGTTTCCGTGTCCGTTCCAGTTTTTATGCGGCTAGGATGCGGACCCATTCATTTCAATGGGTCCGCAAAAAATGCGGACAGCACACCGTGTGCTGTCCACATCAGTATGTCCGTTCCATAACCCCACAAAAAAATGTTAAAAATGTCCTATTCTTGTCCATTTAGGCATTGTTACAATGGATCCGCAAAAACAAACAAACGGATGGCATATGTTTTTTTTTGCGGACCGCAAAACACATACGGTCGTGTGCATGTAGCCTAAATCAATAGGAATTGCCTCCATACAAATGTGCAGTGCAGGCTCACTGATTTATATGGGTGTGGTATCATGGATCCATATAGCATGGAACAGGTTTTCAATTAGTAGTTAGGTTTGTTGCTAATGACAGTCCTACCATTTTTGTTTGCACTATTTTAATACAAAATCCTCTTAGTCCAATGACATACATGATGCAATATCTAAAGTCAATCAATAATTATTCAAATATGTTCCCTGTCAATTGTGTTCTGATGAGGTTACTTGTAGATAAAGATTAAGCCCATCAGGAAAAGAAGTTGTGCTTTGTGGTGCCCAGAGCAAGGCGGGTAATACGATGATAGTAGCCATAGTAGCATTTGCCGTGCTTGTGCGTCAGGCTGCTTTCACTACGAAGATAATGCTGCTTTCTCCATTGTTCTAGGATTTGTTGCTATTCTTGATGAACATGTGAATGCAGCGGTCACCTCCCCTTACTCCTCAGAGAAGGAACGCTCTTCAGTGATGCACATGACTGTATCCGCATTTCAGCCTTCAAACCACAGATCTGCAAAATACAGATACCTTCCATGTGCATTATGCATTTTTCTCACTCCCATCAATAGAAATGGCTATTCTTGTCCACAATATGGACCAATAGGACATCTTCTATAATTTGTGGAATGGCCAGACGGATCCTCCAAAAAAACATGGATGCGTACATAGCCCTATAGAAATCAATGGGTCAGAGTGATATCCACAAACAAATGTGAATAGCACACAGATGAAATATATACTCTCGTGTGCATGAGGCCTCAAGGAAAGATTCCTGTTTTCTTTTCAGAGCATCTAGTCTCCGTCTGACCCTGTGGTACCCTGTGTGCGCGTCGCTATAGCCATTAGTGTCAACTGCCTGGATTACTACCTAATGAGTTCACGGCTTTTTAGAGACCATGGTGGATTACTAAACTGGTCTATTGTCTTCTCCATCTGTGTACGCTCTTTTGTACCACACTAGACTGGTCAGTAAAATATTTACAGAGCAAACACAGGGATCCACAGCACCATTGATTTTCAGACTAATTCTCAGGAAATCCTGTGTAGCGACACCAAATAAATCACAGTGAGAGTGAAATAACCTGAGGAACCCCCTTTAACCATTGTCTAATGCCTACAGTTGCATCACACCAACATATTAATCTACTGGAAAGGGTTTACTAGACTATATAGGCATCTACTGTATGCCCATATGGACATTCTGACATTATATGCAAATCAAAAACATTTCCACCAAGAGTCTTGATTAGAATAAATCATTGAAAAGCGAGAAACCAATGCTCACCTGAACCAAGAAGGCTAGAGATAGGCACAGCTCAAGCAAACCAAGGAGGGAAAATGCCATCTGTGCTGCCAGGAGACCAGGACAAATAAAAAGTGCTATCTGTGAATATTACTAGGAAGGAATTATCTATCCTCCATTGCTGGGTGACAAGGACAGTTCCGCTATCCCCAATAGTCATTTCAGACTTTGAGTCATCGGTCCAGAGCAGACATTACTGCACAATATTCTTTAGAGACATGAATACAAAACAAATGTAAAAATATGTAGTGAAATAGTGTATATAGAGTAACCCTATACAAGCCAAAAGTGAGGGTGTTTTTCCTACTATGAACATTTATGGCATATTGACTAGACTGACCGGTGTCATTCAAACTTGGACCCTTAATGAGACCAGAATATATAGAGTCTGGCACCTTTAGGGTGATTTCACACATAGGCAATCATTTACTATGACCCCCTTATCTCAGAAACTGGCAAAAAAGTTGTGACTTTTTGAATGTCAATGCAGCAAAATGTAGGCGCAAGTAGTGTGTCTATGCCGCTTATACCA
This sequence comes from Bufo gargarizans, assembly GCF_014858855.1. Classification (NCBI taxonomy): domain Eukaryota; kingdom Metazoa; phylum Chordata; class Amphibia; order Anura; family Bufonidae; genus Bufo; species Bufo gargarizans. The sequence goes on along the minus strand of NC_058080.1, from coordinate 176,800,276 downwards.
CCCGGCATACTTACAATATTTTACACCAGTGTAGTGTTTTTATTTCTGGCAGAGAGCACTCTACACAGGGGTGTACCACCAATGAGGCCAGGTGAGGCGATCACCTGAGGCACACCAGGTAGGGGCAAGAGGGGGGCAGCGGAAGGGTCATGGGCAATGAGCGCTTTCATTGTGGCAAAGGGGTTAGGTTAAGAAATGGGCATGGGGGGGCGCCATTTCAGTTTTCGCCCCAGGCAGCAGAAAGGCTAGGTGCACCCTTGACTCTACATGAACGCATCTTTCTCCTCACACTAGTGACATGTGGGGGTATCGACACTTGGGCCCCCACTGATCAAAAACTTTTATATGTCAAAATATCAAAAGTACAGTGACACTTTAAACCGGCTATCATTGGCAGAATTTGCTCCCTATCCATCTAGCATTTCAATATGTTTTACTCTTGTTGATAGTAGCGTTAACTAAGTTGTATTGTTATAGGGTTGTCTCATTACAACTTATCCCCTATCCACAGGATAGCATGGGTCCGACTGGTGGGCCCCCACCGATCAAGAGAACAGGAAGTCTACTCCCCCGTGTAAGTGGTGCAGCGGAAATCCATGCACACTGTTGCTTCATTTAGCTTTATGGTGCTGCTAGAGCTAGCCGAGCACCTCTCAATACTGCTCCAGTTCCAGAGCTGTCTTCTTCTGGACGGAATGTGTGATGTGATGTGTGTAAGCATGGCCATTGATTGTGACGTCTGTCGAGGGTATTCCACACTGCCAGTCCAGTGAGGGACTGGAAGCACAGAAGAAAGAGTTTCTGCGCTGGAACCAGGAACAGGTCTTTTTTTTTAAATCCCTGCCTGCCAATGTGATAATGCGTGTTATATTGGCATCTGTATTAAAAGGGTTTTCCGATACCAGGAATCCCTTTAATGCAAACGCCAACATACCATGCGACCAGTTAGAAAGTATTTACAGACAAATCAATGTGAATGATCTTTCCTATATGTTAGATCCTGCAATAAGCACAGATGACCCGCACATTCTTGGGATCCACTACCTCGCGTGCTGCTGTTATGATTATTAATAAGACTTTGTGGTTATCTTTAGCATCAGTTGCTATTACTAGTAATTTCCTATTCCAGCTTTTGTCCTTAGTGTCACCAGTTAGCTTTAATACCCAAGGGCAAATCCTTTGATCCTAGTTGGTGGGGTTTCTCTTGTAATAGCTGAGTGTTGTAATTACAGCTGATTTTAGAGCCATTGTAGTAGATTATATCCAAGAACAAGTATTCTTTTCCCGAAATAGAACAGTGTTGGGTTCATATCTGGTAATATACATGTGTCATAGTATAATCTTCCTTTGTGACCTTCAGATGAATACCTGTAGCTAGAATTACAATGTATGTTATGTAGCTAGTATTGCTATATGTAATCCCAGAGAAGGTGCTACTGTTTCATCAGTTTCATTCATCTGAAGAGAGTTGATTCCATTCATGTGAAGAGTGTCGATCCTTCATCATGTGCATGGATTTTTGAAACCCGTATGGAACATATTTTCCGTTAAAGAAATTGCTGGAACAAAGCTGCTGTGTGTGAACATGCCATTAGGGTAATACTGTATTATTCTAATGATACTGTTGGCTCAAGCAAGAATTATTCACAAATGGTTGGTCACCCGTCTGCACAGTGAACAAGCAATGTTTCCGTCATGCAGGATATACATCTCTAAGGAAAACTTGGACTTGGACATGCTATGCCTTGACTGTGGCCACCCCTATTAGATAGAAGTTGGTTGATGGTTGAACAGATCATCATCTGGTGAACGTTCATTTCGCAGACACGGTCATACACATTTTAGTCCATATTGTCCGTATTGTAGTTGTTCAGACTGGTCATGCATGTTCAATGAAACCAGGCAATGGATGAAAGGCAGTCAGACAAAAATTTCAAACATGGCTGACTTTTTTTTTTATGGTCTGTCATCAGTCAGCTAAAGCGATCATTCCTTGTTAAATTTTACCTGACAAACAATGGTTTTAGTTACAATGACAAGTTCCCTATAAAAATGGCTATACATTCTACAACTGGTCAAAGCAGATCATTTCAACCAAAATGATTGCTAGTTGGGTACATATCGTTTCAGCCAACCAATGACCATTACAGTTTAAAATGAAGTCAGCCGTGTCTGAAATTTTCAGCCGGTAGTCAGACAAAAGATTTTTTGGCTTAAAGAAGGATAGTCAGTCCATGGATGAAAGATATTTATTTGCAAGAAACATTGAACATATATGGACAGTTTCAACTGTAATGTCCAATATAGAATAAAGGGGGTCAATTATTAAGATCAGCATTTTAGACGCCGGTCTTATTAACCCCTATAGCTGGGGGTGGATCCGCCAAAGTTATGAAGAGGTGCAGGCCTCTACATAACTTTGGCGTATCCAGCGCCAGTCTAAACTTAAGTCAACTTCCTAACTCTTACATTTAGACCATTTTCTACGTCTAAAACAGGCATAGAAAATGATGAATGAGACGGGCCGGCCTGCCCGTCCCCTTCCCCACCATGCCCACTTTTTTAGACCTGGCATGGGCAGGGAAAAGTCACAGATTGTGATAGTTGTATTTCTGGATAGTAAATGATCCCCAAAGTGTTTATGACCATCATATCTATGAAATGATCATTTACCAGATGTTTGTTTGTTCAACCATCAACCATCTTGTATCTAATGTGGACGGGCACAGTCCTGACTCCCTATCGTCCTGATTTTATACGGATCGATGATATCTATAAACTAGACTTGCAGCAATTCTCAGCTGGATGATTGTTCCACCGACAAGGATCAGACTACACCATTGACCATTGGTTGAAGTGTGCCAGGAGCAATAGACATTAGACTGTTGTATAGCAGCTTTATATGGATGGATGGATGATAACACAGAGGAATACAATGGGAAATTATAGGTATGTTTTAAATATCATCTAATCAGCCCAGAAAATGCCAAGCGGATAACATTTCTGAAAGTTCATTTTTCCGTTACCAAATATGGGATATGGTTGTCAAAGAAAATAATATTTTTTTGTTTAAAAAGACATAATCACCAATATTTTGATCAAATATTTTTTTCTAGGTAGGGCTCATGAACAGGGGCATACTGTGCCTCTGATTATATGTGGTGTCATGTGGAGGGTCGTGTGGCTAGCTACATCTGACAACTTTTCATAGCATTATTTCTAGGCTAGAATATCTCTATAACATGACACCATACAGTGGCACACAGAGCGCCTAAGGTTATATTCAAATACCATTTTTCTGTGCCAAATAAAAAAATAAAAAAAGATTAACATAATTTATGAAGATGGAGATCCATATCTTATTTTACGTGTTAAAAAAAAAGGATGAGCATGTCAATTCTTGCAGTGGGGCAGGGGAAGATAAGCGGCATGTACAGATGAAAATCAGATGCAGAAATCTGAGTTTCACCTACGGATTTCTGCTGTGGATCTTTCTGACAGCAATATCTGCCATGTGAATGTACCCTAAGGCTCCCTACTGTGGAGCCGCACTCATGAGGGCTACAGGGAATTTGTCTTTGAAGATGACTATTTCTGAACACTCTAGAATGGAATTCCTTTTACTTGGTTGTCTGGGTGCAATGGGGTCGGCACTGGTATGGAGTCACTAGTTGTCCTTACAGTGGTACAGGTCAGGAATGATGTGCACATAGTCACACCCGAGTATGTTGCCTGTGTGCGACAAATTTGCAGCAGAATTCACCAGAAATAATCTATTTGAAGTAGAAGAGTCAAGTCTAAATGAAACCTAAATCAAATAATCAGCTAACCAGTTCTAACCGTGTTAAATTGGTTCTCTGCTTTGGAGAATCCCTACTTGTTAAAGAAGATTTTTTTTCTTTAAACCGAAAGATATGTCTACAAATATATCAAAACAGTTCTAAACATACTTTCACATCTGAGGCATATGTTCTGGCAGGCTGTTTAGGCAGAGAACAGCCTGACGTAATTCTCCGGATCCGGCACTGCCAGATGCAAACCGAATGCCTGCCGGCGCCATTAAGTATAATAAGGTGCGGTAGAGATCCGGCCGCATTCCAGCAAAAATGCCCAGAATCGGCCGGGCACAGAACGCTCCGTGCTGCGGTGTGTGTCCAGCCGATACCCAACATTCTCTGCCGAATCAGGTGCCCGGATCTCTGTGCCACCGTTTTGAAAGTAGCCTTACTGTTCATCCCTCTTACAAGTCTCCCTTCTGCTTTCTGGTTTTCCTGTACTGGTCTGCCATCTTTATCTGACTTTTCTCTCTACTAGTGATGATCGAGCACCAAAGTGCTCGGGTGTTCGGGTCGAACACCTCGGGATGCTCGGGTGCCCGAGCACAATGAAAGTCAATGGGAGAACCCGAGCATTGAACCAGGCACCCCCTGCTCTGAAGAGGGGAGGGTGTCTGGTTCATAGGAAAAGGACAGAAATGGATGGAAACACCACTGAAATGGTTTGGGAACAGCATGGGGAGGATGTCTGGATGCATCTTGGGCTCCCAGGTCTCTGCTGGGAACGATGTTGTCCGAGCAGTACGCCACTTTAACAGACTGACACTAATACGCACAAAACCGAAGATAAAATCGATTTTTGAGGAAAAATTGTTAGTAAACATAGAAACATACAATGTGTCGGCAGATAAGAACCATTTGGCCCATCTAGCCTGCCCAATATACTGAATATTATGAATAGCCCATGGCCCTATCTTATATGAAGGATGGCCTTATGCCTATCCCATGCATGCTTAAACTCCTTCACTGTATTTGCAGCTACCACTTCTGCAGGAAGGCTATTCCATGCATCCACTACTCTCTCAGTAAAGTAATACTTCCTGATATTACTTTTAAACCTTTGCCCCTCTAATTTAAAACTATGTCCTCTTGTAGCAGTTTTCTTCTTTTAAATATTCTCTCCTCTTTTACCTTGTTGATTCCCTTTATGTATTTAAAAGTTTCTATCATATCCCCTCTGTCTCGTCTTTCTTCCAAGCTATACATGTTAAGGTCCTTTAATCTTCCCAGGTAAGTTTTATCCTGCAATCCATGTACTAGTTTAGTAGCTCTTCTCTGAACTCTCTCCAAAGTATCAATATCCTTCTGGAGATATGGTCTCCAGTACTGAGCACAATACTCCAAATGAGGGAGGTGCTCTGTAGAGCGGCATGAGAACCTCCCTCTTTCTACTGGTAATGCCTCTCCCTATACACCCAAACATTCTGCTAGCATTTCCTGCTGCTCTATGACATTGTCTGCCTACCTTTAAGTCTTCTGAAATAATGACCCCTAAATCCCTTTCCTCAGATACTGAGGTTAGGACTGTATCACTGATTTTATATTCTGCTCTTGGGTTTTTATGCCCCAGGTGCATTATCTTCAACATTACATTTTAGTTGCCAGATTTTTTACCATTCCTCTAGTTTTCCTAAATCCTTTTCCATTTGGTGTATCCCTCCAGGAACATCAACCCTGTAACAAATCTTTGTGTCATCAGCAAAAAGACACACCTTACCATCGAGACCTTCTGCAATTTCGCTGATAAAGATATTAAACAATATGGGTCCCTGAACAGGTCCCTGATGTACCCCACTGGTAACAAGACCATGGTCTGAATATACTCCATTGACTACAACCCTCTGTTGTCTGTCCCTCAGCCACTGCCTAATCCAGTAGTTCTCAGCCTGAGGCTTCCTATTGTGGGTCGCCCGCACAACAGCAGCAGCCCCTTATCCTCGCGCACAGGAAGTGATGTCCTATCACTGACTGTGCTTGAAGGAGCCTGACGTCTGGACGGGTAGGTCGGACCGCCTGTCTGCTGAGGTCCGAGTTTTTTCGTTAATGACACCGCCGCTGAGCACCACTGCCACCAATAATTTAATTCAGCCTGACTGAGCCTGGCTAATTGTATTTTAATTATTTGGCTGAGCAAGGCTTAATTTATTTGGGGGGGGCATGAAGCACCGCTGATTTATTTATTTGGGGGACCCTGAGCACTTCTGATTTATTTATTTAAGCAGACCTGAAACACCGCTGATTTATTTATTTGGGGGACCCTGAGCACTTCTGATTTATTTATTTGGGGGACCCTGAGCACCATTGATTTATTTATTTGGGGGGGGACCTGAAGCACCGCTGATTTATTTATTTGGGGGACCCTGAGCACTTCTGATTTATTTATTTGGGGGACCCTGAGCACCATTGATTTATTTATTTGGGGGAAACCTGATGCACCACTGATTTATTTATTTGGGGGTACCCTGAGCACTTCTGATTTATTTATTTGGGGGACCCTGAGCACCATTGACTTATTTATTTGGGGGAAACCTGATGCACGACTGATTTATTTATTTGGGGGTACAATGAGCACCGCTGATTTATTTATTTGGGGGAGACCTGAAGCCCCGCTGATTTATTTATTTGGGGAACCCTGAGCACTTCAGATTTATTTATTTGGGGGGGACTTGAAGCACCACTGATTTATTTATTTGAGGGGTACCCAACATTTTGTCTTTGTGATTAATTACTCTGCTTTAATTATGTTCAATTTGTAGCAATAAAAATACATCCTGCATATCAGATATTTACATTACAATTCATAACAGTAGCAAAATTAGTTATAACGTAGCAAGGAAAAAAATGTAATGGTTGGGGGTCACCACAACATGAGGAACTGTATTAAGGCGTCACGGCTTTAGAAAGGTTGAGAACCACTGGCCTAATCCATTCAACAATATGGGAGTCCAAGCACAAAGACTGCAATTTATTTATAAGCCTTCTATGTGGGGCAGTATCAAAAACCTTACAAAAGTTTAGATAAGCGATGTCAACTGCATCTCCGCCATCTATTATTTTGGTCACCCAATCAAAAAAATCAATAAGATTAGTTTGACATGATATCCCTGAAGTAAACCCATGCTGTTTTTCATCTTTCAATCCATGGGATTTTACATGTTCCACAATCCTCTCCTTAAGTATGGTTTCCATTAATTTCCCCACTACTGATGTCAGGCTTACTGGCCTATAGTTGCCAAATTCCTCCCTACTACCTTTCTTGTGAATGGGTACAACATTTTCTAATTTTCAATCTTCTGGGACGACTCCTGTTACCAGTGATTGGTTAAATTAATCTGTTAATGGTTTTGCTAGGTCACCGCTGAGCTCTTTTAATAGCTTTCGGTGTATCCTATCTGGCCCCTGTGACTTATTTGTATTAAAGGGGTTATCCCATCATAATGATCACTGTTAAATCTGTTAATGATTTGACAGTGATCATTTTTGTAAATATACTTGATTAGCAAATTCCCACCGTTTAGGATAAAATTCATCCCCACTTACCTTATTGTTGTGACTCGGTCTCCCCTGGTTACGACCACCGCTCTTCTCCAAAATCCCGATGGTCGCGCTTGCCCAGAAGACTCCTTCTTTTCTCCCGGCCGGGCCGCTCGTTGTCCTTAACGCGAACGCTGCCGCTGACGGTGACTTCTTCCCGGCCAGAATAGTACAGAGCTGCGAACGCACATGCCGGCTCTGTACTATACTGGCCAGAAATAAGTCACCATGGCGCATGCGCGGCGGCGTGCGCGTTCAGTCCAGCGCACGGCCGGGAGAAGACTTCATTTAAGATGAAGCCCGCCCCCAGCCAGAATCCAGGAAGTGAATGCGCGGTGGCAGCAGGTAAGTATAAAAACGCAAAGTGGGATAATCCCTTTAATTTTAGACAGCTGATTAGAACCTCTTCCTCTGTAAAGACACATGCATCAAAAGATTAATTAGTCTTCCTTCCTAACTGAGGTCGTTTTCCTTCATTTTCCTTTGCAAAAACTGAACAGAAGTATTCATTGAGGCAGTCAGCTAGTTCTTTATCTTCTTCCATATACCTTCCTTCTTTTGTTTTTAATTAGTAAGTTTTAGTTTCCTTTTTTCATTTATGTATCTGAAGAATGTCTTACCTTTTTTCACAGACTGAGCTAATTTCTCTTCAGCCTGTGCTTTAGAAGCTCTTATAACTTGTTTGGCCTCTCTCTGCCTAATCTTATAAATTTGCCTGTCATCCTCGGTTTTTTTTTAATAATCACTAAATGCTATCTTTTTGGTTTTTATGATTTTGGCCACTTCTGCTGAGTACCACAGTGGTCTCCTCTTTTTTTTTGCTTTTACTGACAAGCCTAATGCAATTATCCGTTGCCTTCAATAGTGCCACTCTTAAGTAGTGCCATTTCTCCTGGACTCCATTGTAACTGTTCCAATCTGATAGGGACTCGTATACCACTAATCTAATAGTCCGTTTTTCTAAAATCTAAAACGTTTGTCTTTGTGTGGTGTGACTCACCGTACTTATAGTAAACCACACTGACTGGTGATCACTAGATCCCATGCTTTCCCCTACAGTAATATCAGATACGAAATTACCATTTGTAAATACTAAATCTAAAATGGCCTGCTTCCGGGTTGGGAAGGGAATTTATAATATCTGTACTCCTGGCAGAACTAGCTATTTTAGTTTTCCAGTTTACATCAGAAAGATTAAAGTCTCCCATAATGATAACTTCCCCTTTCAATGTAATTTTAGCTATTTCCTCAACTAGTAGATCATCTAATTATTTGACTTGGCTAGGTGGTCTATATATCACACCTACACGAGTTACCTTGTGATTATCAAGCTGCAAAGTAACCCAAACTGACTCTAAATTGGTCTTGCTAACTTGTATTAAATTATATTTTATGCTATCTTTCACATACAGGGCCACCCCTCCCCCTTTCTTGCTTTCTCTGTCTTTCCTATATAGAGAGAACCCTGGTATTGTTATATCCCAGTCATTACTCCCATTGAACCATGTCTCAGTAACAGCCACTAAATCTATATTCTCAGATGCCATTATAGACTCAAGTTGATTGATCTTATTCCCTAAACTGCAAGCATTTGTAGACAAGACTCTGAGCTTGTCATTTCTTAACCTATGTGCTACTGGCATCTTCTGGCATTGTTCCGGGGGGCAGTCGAAAGATGCAAACCATCTTTCTTGTACAGTTCTTTTCCATTCCAAGCCAAACCCTTGGTTCAGACACCATTCACCAAGCCATACATTGAATTCCTTAACATCTTCCTGTCATGCTGAAGGTTATGCACAGGCAAAACTGCAGAGATTGAAACAGTTGATGTGCCTCCCTTTAAACATTAAACATTCTTTCCTGCATATTTACCTGTATATAAAGTGCAAGTGTTGCCAAAAATTGCAAGAAAGAGGCACTCCAATACAACCTGCATATCACATAATGGAGAGCCTCATTCACATTGTGGCAAGATTGTTCAGGTAGTGGGACTCCACTCCTACGCTCATAAAGCCTATGCACTAAGTCAGGGATGGGCAAACTGCGGCTCTCCAGCTGTTATAAAACTACAAATCCCATCATGCCCTGCTGTAAGCTGATAGCTGTAGGCAGACTGGGCATACTGGGAGTTGTAGTTTTATAACAGATGGAGAGTCGCAGTTTGCCCATCCTTGCACCAAGTGAAAGGGCTTCCAAAAATGACAAGGAACTGGCACTCCAATACACCCTTTATTACACAAAAAGGACGGCATTATACACCCTTGTAAAATTATGATTGATGGCCTGCTGGTGACCCTCAAAGCAAAAACATTAGGAGCAAGGGCCTGCTGGTGACCCTCTTAACCACCTCCGGACCGCTGTACGCACCGATGCGTCCTGGAGGTGGTTGATTTGTTCCTCCTGGACGCATCGGCGCGTCTTCTCGTGAGACGCGAGATTACATCACAGCCGGCCCGCGCATGCGCATCGCGGGCCGGCATTTCGCAGCACAGTATTTCGTCAGCAGCCTGCCGGCCACGATCATTGGCTGGCAGGCTGCTGATTTTTAAAAAATCCAATCAGCAGCCATATAACCCCACATATTAGTAAATATGATGGGGTTATATGGCTGCTGTGCTCCTCTGCTCCTTCTTTTGGTCGGTTGGTTCCAGCAGAGGAGCAGAGGAGCACACATCACTGTGAGTACCCACTACACCACACTTAGCCCCCAGATCACCCCAATTAACCCTTTGATCACCCCTTTGATCGCCCCTGTCAATCACTAGTGAAAGGAAAAAAGTGATCAGTGCAAACTGTCACTTTTTTTTTTCACTGGTATTGACCGTTAGGTTTCAGTATAGTTTAGGCCCCTTGGTTAGGTAGTTTAGGGATCAGTTAGCGCCCAGCCCACCGCACCGCAGTCCGTTATTCGCTGATTAGCGTATCGCTAATCAGCATTTGTACTTTTATAGTATCTGGAAGTGATCAAAACTGATCACGGTCAGATCTATAATAGTACTAGTGTCACTTTAGTTCTCCCTCCAAGCAAAACGCAGTGTTTGCCCGATCAGGCCTGATCGGTCGCCCACACGTGCGTACACCTACGCCCGCCCCACCGCAGTGACAAAAAAAATTATTTTTTTTTGATCGCTGCACATTCATTTTACACGCACTGCGGCGATAAAAAAATCAGTTTTGATATTTTTTATCAACCGCAGCGGCCTCCGGTACTTCGCTAGCCTCCCATTTGTAAGACAGGCTTGCTTTTTTTTTCTTGGGTAGTCTCAGGGAATACCCCTAAATTTAGTTGCCCACATGTCTAACAGGGGGTATTCTTCTGAAGAGGCCTACAGGCTTCTGACCCAGTCGGATGAGGAGTGGGAACCCTCATCTGATGAATCCAGCGGGTCAGAATACGAACCTGTAGAAAGCAGTGGCTCTCTGACCCAAAGTTCGGACGAGGAGGCTGAGGTCCCTGATAGCAGCAGGCGTACCCGGCCCCGTGTCGCTAGACCGCAGGTTGCGCAGGATCCGCTTCAAGAGCAGCAGAGTGGGGCTGGTGCTGTCGGATTACGTGGTGAGGCATACATGTCACGAGGGTGTCAAGAGCCACGTCTGACTCCGTTATACCCAGGGTCAGGAAGTCGCAGCGGGTGGCTGCGCGCTCTATGCCTAAAGATCACGGTGTTTCTTAGTGTTTGTTTTCTGTGTTTGCCTTGCTATCCTTTTTGTCTCACTCAGGGATCCGTAGCTTCTCCTCCTCAGCTGTTTCTTGTCTGCCACTCCCAAACTCCTTATATTCTCCTCTCACACTTCTCTTGTTGCCAGTTATAGAGCTTCCTGCCTGGACATCTATGCTGACCCACTGGAGCTGAGAATCTGGTTGTTGTTCCAGAGTGCTACCCTCCGGATCCCTGTTGGGCTTTTGTTGTCTCCTGTTGTTGCCCACCTGGGATTATATGTTTAGTTTGTATTGTCTGTCCTCCCCTTGGTGTTTTCCTCTAGAGCTAGTGGTGCGGACTAGTGTTCCCACCGCCCTGTTCACTATCTAGGGCTCATCCTAGGGAAAGCCAGGGTTTTAGGCACGTGATCGGCGTACGGGTGAGGAACCCGTCTAGGGACGACAGGGCAGCCAGGTGCCAGACGCAAGGTGAGTCAGGGGTCACCACCTTCCCTCTCACTAGGGCAGGGCCTCCCTCTGTTCCTCCCTCCGTGTCACGTATGTGACAGTTACGCCGATCGTGATATTATAACTGGCCCTTATTTTTTGAGAAAAAAAAAAAAAAAAAAAAAAAAAAAAAATTATTTAATTTTTTTTTCTCTACTTGGAATCCAATATGGATCCTATTGCTGCTTTGGCAAAACAGCTTCAAGGCCTGTCTTTGGAGGTGGCAGGATTGAAGGCGTCTGTCCTCCAACAGCAGCAGCAAATGCAGCAGACCGTAAGCCCAGCGGTTGCTATGGGTAACCAGGTTGTTACAGAACCCAAGGTTGTTCTTCCTGACAGATTCTCTGGGGGAAGGGACAAATTTGTGTTGTTCCGTGAGGCCTGCAAATTATATTTTAAGCTGCGCCCTTACTCCTCAGGTAATGAAGAACAGCGGGTGGGGATTGTTATTTCCCTGCTTCAGGGGGACCCGCAATCCTGGGCGTTCTCGTTACCCCCTGGTTCCCAGGCTCTCCGGTCAGTGGAGGGATTTTTTGGGGCTTTGGGTCTCATATATGATGACCCTGACCGTGTCGCCCTGGCTGAGTCGAAGTTACGGAGACTCCTACAAGGAGATCGGCCAGCAGAGGAATATTGCTCAGAGTTCCGTAGGTGGGCTACGGATACTCAGTGGAACGACCCAGCTCTCAGGAGTCAGTTCTGCTCTGGGTTATCTGAAAGGGTTAAGGATGCGCTGGCGCTGTATGAGACTCCCCTTTCCCTTGATGCTGTTATGTCCCTCTCTATCAGGATAGATAGACGTCTTAGGGAGAGATCGAAAATTCCTGAGCAATCGGTAACCTCTCCCAAGCAGCAGTTAGTCTGTACTGACTTGGATGAGCCTATGCAGCTAGGAGGAACTTCTCGTCAGGTCCGTCCTCCTGAGGTTCGCCGTAGGTGGGGGGCTTGTTTTTTCTGTGGGGGAGAGGGGTCATTTCATTAATGTCTGTCCCTCCTTTCCCAAAAACAAAAGACCGTCGGAACTACTAACCCCAGGCTGTGCGGAGGATGTCAGCCGGGGGGTATACGTTTCCTCCATACGAACATCTCAATTTGTGTTGCCAGCGGTTATTGTTTTTGGCGCTAAGACGGAGACTATTTCTTTTTTTCTAGACAGTGGTGCAGGGGTAAATTTGATAGATGCCCATTTTGCCCGCACTATGGGTTTGTCTCTCTGTACGCTGCAGAGACCCATTCCCATATTCGCTATTGACTCTGCTCCTCTGTCTCAGAGAAACCTCACTCACGTTGTCCATAACTTACATCTTCGGGTAGGGGACCACCATAAGGAGCGTCTTTCATGTTACGTTCTGGAGGGCCTTCCCTCTCCTGTGGTATTGGGTCTTCCCTGGTTGGTAGCGCACAATCCAGTGGTGGATTGGCAGGCCAGGGAGATATTGGAGTGGAGTGAGCATTGCAGAGAGAATTGCTTAAATAACAATTGCTTAATCGCCTCCATAGCTTCCCTACCTACATTTATTTCGGACTTTGAGGACGTTTTTTCTGAAAAGGGTTGTCAGAAGCTACCACCTCATCGTCCTTATGATTGCCCGGTTAACCTGATTCCCGGTGCAAAATTACCCAAGTCCAGGTTGTATAATCTTTCGGGTCCCGAGAGACAAGCCATGAAAGATTATATCTCCGAGAGTCTGGCCAAGGGACACATCAGACCCTCTTCTTCACCCGTGGCTGCAGGGTTTTTCTTTGTTAAAAAGAAAGATGGGGGCCTGCGTCCTTGCCTAGATTTCCGTGAGCTAAACCGGATAACCGTCCGAGACCCATACCCTCTTCCTCTCATTCCTGACCTTTTTAATCAGATTGCGGGTGCTAGGTGGTTCTCCAAACTTGATCTTAGGGGGGCCTACAATCTGATTCGTATCAAGGAAGGGGATGAGTGGAAGACAGCTTTTAACACCCCTGAGGGGCATTACGAAAATTTAGTCATGCCTTTCGGTCTGACCAATGCCCCTGCTGTCTTCCAACATTTCGTTAATGATATTTTTAGTCATCTCATCGGCAGGTTTGTAGTCATATACCTAGATGATATCTTAATTTATTCGGCTGATCTGAAAACACATGAAGTACATGTCAGGCAAGTACTGCAGGTCCTACGGACGAATAAATTATATGCAAAAATTGAAAAATGTGTCTTCGCCGTTCAGGAAATACAATTCCTGGGATATCTATTATCTGCTTCAGGTTTCCGTATGGATCCTGGGAAGGTCCAGGCAATTTTAGATTGGGATCTTCCTGAGAACCTTAAAGCTCTACAACGGTTTTTGGGTTTCGCAAATTTCTACAGAAAGTTTATTAAAAATTATTCAGTGATCGTTAAACCCCTTACTGACATGACTAGGAAGGGGACTGATTTTTCTAAATGGTCTGACGCCGCTAAAATTGCATTTTCCTCTCTAAAAGAGAGATTTACCTCGGCACCTGTTCTAATTCAACCTGATGTCTCCCAGCCTTTTATTGTTGAAGTTGATGCGTCGGAGGTGGGAGTGGGGGCTGTATTGTCTCAGGGTCCGTCTCCTGGCAAATGGCGTCCTTGCGCTTTCTTTTCCAAAAAATTATCTGCAGCAGAAAAGAACTATGATATTGGAAATAGGGAACTGTTGGCGATTAAACTGGCGTTTGAAGAGTGGCGTCACTTCTTAGAGGGAGCAATCCACCCCGTCACGGTAATTACGGATCACAAAAACCTTCTGTACCTAGAATCGGCTAAGCGTCTCACCCCTAGACAAGCTAGGTGGTCGCTATTCTTTACCAGATTTAACTTTGTAATCACCTATCGTCCTGGGGCAAAAAATACCAAGGCAGACGCATTGTCTCGTAGTTTCCCTGGAGGGGGTAATGTTAGTGATCCGGTACCTATTTTACAAAGAGGAGTGGTTGTCTCGGCTGTACACTCTGTTCTAGAGGGAAAGGTGTTAGAGGCCCAGGGGGACGCCCCGGCCTCTTGCCCCTCAGAGAAATTGTTTGTACCGTTAAACCTGCGTCTTGAGTTATTGAAGGAACATCATAATTCGGCACTTGCTGGGCACCCGGGTAGTAAAGCAACCTTGGAGCTATTGTCTCGTCGTTTTTGGTGGCCAAGGTTGCGTCAGGATGTAATAGATTTCGTGTCTACTTGTTCTACTTGTGCACGCGCGAAAGTCTCTCATACACGTCCAGCAGGGTCTTTACTGCCACTTTTCATCCCCAATAGACCATGGACACATCTATCAATGGATTTCATCACTGACTTACCTTTGTCTGTGGGTAAAACAGTTATCTTGGTAGTAGTAGACAGGTTTAGCAAAATGGTACACTTTATTGCGCTACCCGCACTTCCTAATGCTAAGACTCTTGCTCAGGTGTTTATCAGTGAAATCGTGAAGCTTCACGGGGTCCCTTCCGATGTGGTTTCGGATCGGGGAACCCAGTTTATTTCTAAGTTTTGGAAAGCTTTTTGTACCCGTTTAGGGGTACACTTATCCTTTTCCTCAGCTTTCCATCCTCAGTCGAATGGACAGACTGAGCGTACCAACCAAAACCTAGAAACATATTTAAGGTGTTTTGCGTCTGAAAACCAAGAGGTGTGGTCATCATATTTACCGTTAGCCGAGTTTGCCATAAATAATCGCCGTCAGGAATCCACTGGCAAGTCACCATTTCTTGGTGCATACGGTTTTCATCCCCAATTTTGTACTTTCAAAGAGGGGGGGTCTTCTGGGGTTCCCGAAGAGGAACGGTTTTCTTCATCTCTTTCATCGGTATGGCAGAAGGTGCAAGCTAACTTGAAAAATATGAGTGGTAAATACAAATGCATGGCCGATAAGAAACGGTCGCCAGGTCCGGACCTAGGAGTGAATGACTATGTGTGGTTGTCTACTAGGAATATTAAGTTGAAGGTTCCCTCTTGGAAACTGGGTCCTAGGTTCATTGGTCCTTATAAAATTGTAGCCGTCATTAACCCTGTGGCTTTTCGCCTGGAGCTACCTCAGACTTTTAAGATCCATAACGTCTTCCATAAGTCGTTGCTCAAGAAGTATGTTCCACCTCTAGAACCATCACCGCTGCCACCTCCTCCTGTTGTTGTGGATGGTAATCTGGAGTTTCAAATATCCAGAATTGTTGATTCTCGTCGGGTCCGCCGCTCTCTTCAGTATCTGGTGCATTGGAGGGGTTACGGTCCCGAGGAAAGAATGTGGGTTCCAGCGTCAGAGGTAAACGCCAACAGGTTGATTCAGGCTTTCCATGTCTCTCATCCGGAGAGACCTGGTCCTGAGTGTCCGGAGGCCCCTCGTGAAAGGGGGGGTACTGTCACGAGGGTGTCAAGAGCCACGTCTGACTCCGTTATACCCAGGGTCAGGAAGTCGCAGCGGGTGGCTGCGCGCTCTATGCCTAAAGATCACGGTGTTTCTTAGTGTTTGTTTTCTGTGTTTGCCTTGCTATCCTTTTTGTCTCACTCAGGGATCCGTAGCTTCTCCTCCTCAGCTGTTTCTTGTCTGCCACTCCCAAACTCCTTATATTCTCCTCTCACACTTCTCTTGTTGCCAGTTATAGAGCTTCCTGCCTGGACATCTATGCTGACCCACTGGAGCTGAGAATCTGGTTGTTGTTCCAGAGTGCTACCCTCCGGATCCCTGTTGGGCTTTTGTTGTCTCCTGTTGTTGCCCACCTGGGATTATATGTTTAGTTTGTATTGTCTGTCCTCCCCTTGGTGTTTTCCTCTAGAGCTAGTGGTGCGGACTAGTGTTCCCACCGCCCTGTTCACTATCTAGGGCTCATCCTAGGGAAAGCCAGGCTTTTAGGCACGTGATCGGCGTACGGGTGAGGAACCCGTCTAGGGACGACAGGGCAGCCAGGTGCCAGACGCAAGGTGAGTCAGGGGTCACCACCTTCCCTCTCACTAGGGCAGGGCCTCCCTCTGTTCCTCCCTCCGTGTCACGTATGTGACAGTTACGCCGATCGTGATAATACACCAGCAGCCCAGCCCTTCCTGGACCTAGTACCAGCACTGCCGTACAACCTGGTGAAGTAGCGAGCACCAGAAGGGCAGTTGAAGCTGGTACGGTGGCACGTGCAGTAGTGACCCCGTCGCAGCCACCGCAAAGACGTGCCCGTAGAGCCCCTAGAGTCCCTGAGGTGCTGGCAAACCCTGATTGGCAGTCCCCAACTTCAGCCGCACCTGTAGTTTTCCCTTTCACCGCCCAGTCTGGAGTTCGGGTTGAGACAGCTCAGATCGATTCGGCCCTGGGATTTTTTGAGCTGTTCTTGACTGCGGAGCTTTTAGACTTAGTTGTGGCAGAGACAAACCGGTATGCCACACAATTTATCACCGCTAACCCGGGAAGCTTTTATGCCCAGCCTTTCCGGTGGAAACCAGTCCAAGTTTCCAAACTTAAAACTTTTCTGGGCCTCCTCCTCAACATGGGCCTGACAAAAAAGCATGAATTGCGGTCATATTGGTCCACGAACCCGATTCATCACATGCCCATGTTCTCTGCTGCTATGTCCAGGACACGATTTGAGACCATCCTGCGTTTCCTGCACTTTAGTGACAACACCGCCTCCCGTCCCAGAAGCCACCCTGCTTTTGACCGGCTCCACAAAATTCGGCCCCTCATAGACCATTTCAACCTGAAATTTGCAGATGTGTATACCCCTGAGCAAAACATCTGCATAGACGAGTCCCTAATACATTTTACCTGGCGCCTTGGCTTCAAACAATACATCCCAAGCAAGCGCGCCCGGTATGGGGTCAAATTGTATAAGCTCTGTGAAAGGGCCACAGGCTATACACACAAATTTCGGATCTATGAGGGAAAAGATCAGACCCTGGAGCCGGTCAGTTGCTCTGACTACCTGGGGAGCAGTGGGAAGACAGTTTGGGACTTGGTGTCACCCTTATTCGGCAAGGGGTACCATCTTTATGTGGACAATTTCTACACAAGTGTGGCCCTCTTTAGGCATTTGTTTCTAGAACGGATTGGCGCCTGTGGTACCGCGCGAACTAGTCGCGCGGGCTTCCCCCAATGGCTCGTTAGCACCCGTCTTGCAAGGGGGCAGAGGGCCGCACTGTGTAACGAAGAACTGCTCGCGGTGAAATGGAGAGACAAGCGTGACGTTTACATGCTCTCCTCCATTCACGCAGACACGACAATCCAAATTGAGCGAGCAACCCGTGTCATTGAAAAGCCCCTCTCAGTCCACGACTATAACCTCCACATGGGAGGGGTCGACTTCAATGACCAGATGTTGGCTCCGTATTTAGTTTCCCGACGCACCAGACGCTGGTATAAGAAGGTGTCTGTATATTTGATTCAATTGGCTCTGTACAATAGTTTTGTTCTCTACAGTAAGGCTGGGAGAACTGGATCCTTCCTCAAATTTCAGGAAGAGATCATCGCGAACCTCCTGTATCCAGGAGGTTCCGTGGCCCCATCCACCAGTGTAGTTAGCCGTCTACACGAGCGACACTTCCCCAGTGTCGTTGCTGGTACCTCAAACCGACCGCCACCCCGAAAAAAATGTTGTGTCTGTAGCAGGAGTGGAATAAGGCGTGACACCCGCTATTTCTGTCCTGACTGTCCCGACCACCCTGCCCTATGCTTAGGGGAGTGTTTCCGAAAGTACCACACACAGGTACACCTAGCATAGGGATCATCTCACCAGGATAGGCACACAGGGCTATTAGGGCCCATTCACTCACAGCTGCTGCAAATGTCTCCTTTCACATGGGACAAAGTGCATAACGCACTTCGCCACATCTTTGGGCGATTTGCGCTTTGCACATTGACCCATGGGGAAGGAGAGGTTTGTTCTATAAAGGTAAAAAAAAAAAAAAAAAACACCAGTAAGCAAACAGGTTAATGTTTAGTTCCAAAAGTTAAAGTTACATGTTCTGTTCCAAAGTTAATAAAATTATTGCGTTGTGGCCTGGTTTTTTCTTTTTTTCTTTTTTTTTCTTTTTTTACCTTCCAGGTGGACCAACCGATCTACTAGCTGCAGCACCGATGTGCATTCTGACAGAAGCATTGCGCTGCTGTCAGATTACACGCAAGTCGGTGTATGCGGCGCTGCAAGACGGGATTTTCTCCTCTGCAGTGACAGATACGTTTGCCAAGGCATACGAGCTGAGGAGGAGGCGGCGTTCCTATGCTTTGGCAAACACTTTGTATATATATATATATATATATATATATATAAATATAAAAAAAAAAATCCCGGCAATGATTTATTCATCCACATCGATTGATGCGAATGGAGAAATCTGGTTTGCCAGGGCATACGAGCTAAGTGGGTATGGATGTAGGGCGGAGCTCCTATGTCCTGGCAGACGCCTTTCCCCTCCATTTTTTTTTTTTGGCAGAGATTTTTTCATCCACATTGATCGATGCGAATGAAGAAATCTGTGCCGTTCATTTTTTTTCTTTCAGCCCAGAGGCTGAACGGAAAAAAAAATCTCATTACCTGTATGCTCAATATAAGGAGAATAGCAGAAACTCCTAATGCTGGCCATACATGTAATGATTGCGGAGACCCTCAAATGCCAGGGCAGTACAAACACCCCACAACTGACCCCATTTTGGAAAGAAGACACCCCAAGGTATTTGCTGAGGGGCATATTGAGTCCATGAAAGATTTAAATTTTTGTCCTAAGTTAGCGGAAAGTGAGACTTTGTGAGAAAAAAAAAATAAAAATCAATTTCCGCTAACTTATGCGGAAATTTTTTTTTTTCTATGAACTTGCCAGGCCCCTCATTGGATACCTTGGGGTGTCTTCTTTCCAAAGTGGGGTCACATGTGGGGTATTTATACTGCCCTGGCTTTTTAGGGGCCCTAAAGCGTGAGAAGAAGTCTGGGATCCAAATGTCTAAAAATGCCCTCCTAAAAGGAATTTGGGCACCTTTGCGCATCTAGGCTGCAAAAAAGTGTGACACATCTGGTATCGCCGTACTCAGAAGAAGTTGGGGAATGTGTTTTGGGGTGTCATTTTACATATACCCATGCTGGGTGAGATAAATATCTTGGTCAAATGCCAACTTTGTATAAAAAAATGGGAAAAGTTGTCTTTTGCCAACATATTTCTCTCACCCAGCATGGGTATATGTAAAATGGCACCCCAAAACACATTCCCCAACTTCTCCTGAGTACGGTGATACCAGATGTGTGACACTTTTTTGATGCCAAGGTGGGCAAAGGGGCACATATTCCAAAGTGCACCTTTCGGATTTTGCAGGCCATTTTTTACACATTTTGATTGCAAAGTACTTCTCACACATATGGGCCCCTAAATTGCCAGGGCAGTATAACTACCCCACAAGTGACCCCATTTTGGAAAGAAGACACCCAAAGGTATTCTGTGAGGGGCATGGTGAGTTCCTAGAATTTTTTATTTTTTGTCGCAAGTTAGTGGAATATGAGACTTTGTAAGAAAAAAAACAAAAAAAAAAAAACATCATCATTTTCCGCTAACTTGTGACAAAAAAATAAAAATTCTAGGAACTCGCAGTGCCCCTCACGGAATACCTTAGGGTGTCTTCTTTCCAAAATGGGGTCACTTGTGGCGTAGTTATACTGCCCTGGCAATTTAGGGGCCCAAATGTGTGAGAAGAACTTTGCAATCAAAATGTGTAAAAAATGGCCTGCAAAATCCGAAAGGTGCACTTTGGAATATGTGCCCCTTTGCCCACCTTGGCAGCAAAAAAGTGTGACACATCTGGTATCGCCGTACTCAGGAGAAGTTGGGGAATGTGTTTTGGGGTGTCATTTTACATATACCCATGCTGGGTGAGAAAAATATCTTGGTCAAATGCCAACTTTGTATAAAAAAATGGGAAAAGTTGTCGTTTGCCAAGATATTTCTCTCACCCAGCATGGGTATATGTAAAATGACACCCCAAAACACATTCCCCAACTTCTCCTGAGTACGGCGATACCAGATGTGTGACACTTTTTTGATGCCAAGGTGGGCAAAGGGGCGCATATTCCAAAGTGCACCTTTCGGATTTCACCGGTCATTTTTTACAGATTTTGATTGCAAAGTACTTCTCACACATATGGGCCCCTAAATTGCCAGGGCAGTATAACTACGCCACAAGTGACCCCATTTTGGAAAGAAGACACCCCAAGGTATTCCGTGAGGGGCATGGCGAGTTCCTAGAATTTTTTATTTTTTGTCGCAAGTTAGTGGAATATGAGACTTTGTAAGGAAAAAAGAGAAAAAAAAAAATCATCATTTTCCGCTAACTTGTGACAAAAAATAAAAAATTCTAGGAACTCGCAGTGCCCCTCACGGAATACCTTGGGGTGTCTTCTTTCCAAAATGGGGTCACTTGTGGCGTAGTTACACTGCCCTGGCAATTTAGGGGCCCAAATGTGTGAGAAGTACCTTGCAATCAAAATGTGTAAAAAATGACCGGCGAAACCCGAAAGGTGCACTTTGGAATATGTGCCCCTTTGTCCACCTAGGCTGCAATAAAGTGTCACACATGTGGTATCGCCGTACTCAGGAGAAGTTGGGGAATGTGTTTTGGGGTGTCATTTTACAT
The DNA here is from genome assembly GCF_014858855.1 of Bufo gargarizans. Taxonomy (NCBI): domain Eukaryota; kingdom Metazoa; phylum Chordata; class Amphibia; order Anura; family Bufonidae; genus Bufo; species Bufo gargarizans. The sequence goes on along the minus strand of NC_058080.1, from coordinate 176,779,181 downwards.
ATACCCATGCTGGGTGAGAAAAATATCTTGGTCAAATGCCAACTTTGTATAAAAAAATGGGAAAAGTTGTCTTTTGCCAAGATATTTCTCTCACCCAGCATGGGTATATGTAAAATGACACCCCAAAACACATTCCCCAACTTCTCCTGAGTATGGCGATACCACATGTGTGACACTTTTTTGCTGCCAAGGTGGGCAAAGGGGCGCATATTCCAAAGTGCACCTTTCGGATTTCACCGGTCATTTTTTACACATTTTGATTGCAAAGTTCTTCTCACACATTTGGGCCCCTAAATTGCCAGGGCAGTATAACTACCCCACAAGTGACCCCTTTTTGGAAAGAAGACACCCCAAGGTATTCTGTGAGGGGCATGGTGAGTTCCTAGAATTTTTTATTTTTTGTCGCAAGTTAGTGCAATATGAGACTTTGTAAGAAAAAAATAAAAATAAAAAATCATCATCATTTTCCGCTAACTTGTGACAAAAAATAAAAAGTTCTATGAACTCACTATGCCCATCAGCGAATACCTTAGGGTGTCTACTTTCCGAAATGGGGTCATTTGTGGGGGTTTTCTACTGTCTGGGCATTGTAGAACCTCAGGAAACATGACAGGTGCTCAGAAAATCAGAGCCGTTTCAAAAAGCGGAAATTCACATTTTTGTACCATAGTTTGTAAATGCTATAACTTTTACCCAAACCATTTTTTTTTTTTGCCCAAACATTTTTTTTTTATCAAAGACATGTAGAACTATATAGTTAGCGAAAAATTTATATATGGATGTCGTTTTTTTTGCAAAATTTCACAGCTGAAAGTGAAAAATGTCATTTTTTTGCAAAAAAATCTTTACATTTTGATTAATAACAAAAAAAGTAAAAATGTCAGCAGCAATAAAATACCACCAAATGAAAGCTCTATTAGTGAGAAGAAAAGGAGGTAAAATTCATTTGGGTGGTGAGTTGCATGACCGAGCGATAAACGGTGAAAGGAGTGTAGTGCCGAAGTGTAAAAAGTGGCCTGGTCATGAAGGGGGTTTCACCTAGCGGGGCTGAAGTGGTTAAACATTACGGTCGAGGGCCAGCTACTGAGCTGACCATCTAAAACATTAGGGGTGAGGGTCTGCTGCAGAGCTGACTCTCTAAAACATTAGGGGAGAGTGCCTGCTGCTGATCTGAGCATCGAAATAAATTATGGGCGAGGGCCTGCTGGTGACCTTACCCTGTAAAACATTATGGTTGAGGGCCTGCTGGTGAGCTGACCTTTTAAAAGATTGTAGGTGAGGGCCAGCTGTGTAGCTGACCAGCTAAGACCTGTCCTAGGTTGCTAATATAGCTTGTGTGTTTATACAGCTAAACCTGCCAATAACCTTAATACAGTTCCTATGTTTGTGTGTTAAAGACAAAAGCAGAGTTATTTACAGTGACTTCATGTTTGGATGTCATATAACTGTAATATATATTGTGTTTACAGAAGCAGAAAAGATAATATGCCTTTAAGATTCATTATATAATGTAAGGTAAGCTCAATGACACAGCAGACACAACAGAAAGCATAGAGTTAAACTGTTGTTGCTAAGCAGGAGTCTTGACCAATGCTAGCTAGCCTCACATAGCCAAGGAGTTTTGACCAATTATAGCCATCCTCACACACAGCTTGTGTGGGAAATTTCCCTAGCAGGGGCTGCTGGAATCATTATTCACCAGAGAGAGAAGCTGAACAGACATTCACTCCACTAAGAGCTGTGTTTTATGGAAGCAGAGAGGTCAAAATAGGTATTTAAAACTGTTATATAATGTTCCTACTGTTAATATGGCGATTAGACCTGTATACTGAATCAGTTATATGTGTGTTTACTTACAGTTCCACCAAATCCAATTGCAAACTACAAAGTTCACAATCCAAATTCCATATTGCAATCCAAATTGCATACAACCATACCAGATCATACTCAATCAATCTGCAAATAGTTACTGCTAACTGTATACTTCAAATTGCGACCAAATTTAGCAAGTGAACTATTAGTTAGACCTCAGATATACCTCTCAGAGAGATCATAAAGTGCTTAAATAACGTAAAGTGAGAGTAATATATCCACCATTTTATGTTGGATAGAACAGACATTCACATACAACCATACCAGATCATAATCAATCTGCAAATAGTTACTGCTAACTGCATACTGCAAATTGCGACCAAATTCAGCAAGTGAACTATTAGTTAGACCTCAGATACACCTCTCAGAGAGATCATAAAGTGCTTAAATAACGTAAAGTAAGAGAAATATATCCACCATTTTATGTTGAATGACAAGATTGAACAGTTGAACCACCATCTTATGCATATCGCCATTTTGTGATATCTTTTCATCATGTGTTTTTACATGGACAATCTGCTGCGGAGGCGGCATTGTTATATAAGAAGAAAAGTTGAAGTTAATAAATAAGTTATTTCAAGCATTTGGTGTGCTCTTTAAACCTACTGTTTCCATACAAAGGCTCTAGAGAAATTACAGAGTAATAGACAGTCTGGTTAGACTAAAAAGATATCAAAATTCTACTGCCACAGCGCAAAAGACACTTCATAGTGCTGCTCCTGCCACAAGCTGACTCTCTAAAACATAACATGCGAGGGCCTGCAGGTGGGCTGGCCCTCTAAAACATTATATGCAAGGGCCTGCAGGTGAGCTGACCCTCTACAACAATTAGGAGTGAGGGCAGACTAATAAGCATGTTGATATGATGGAAGAGGAGAAGGTGGAAGGGGTGCTTGTGAATATAGTGTATTCAATACACTATAAAAGCCAAATTTAAAGTGCCTTTATGTTCAGCTGCTTTCCTCTGGTGGAGTAGAGAAGTCAGGGGCAATCCAGGCCTTGTTCATTTTTATAAGAGTCAACCTGTCAGCATTTTCAGTTGACAGGCAGATGCGTTTATCAGTTATTATGCCCCCAGCAGCACTAAATACCCGCTCTGACAAAACGCTGACGGCAGGGCAGGCGGCACCTCTAAGGCGTAGAGCGCCAGTTTGTGCCACGTGTCCAGCTTGGACACCCAGTAGTTGTAAGGGATCATTGAGGACGCTGAGCCAGTCTGCTACGTACTCCTTCACCATCTTCCAAAATGTTTCCCTCCTTGTGACACTAGGCCGCGCATCAGGGTGAGGGTGCTGGCAGGGTGTCACGAAACTGTCCCAGGCTTTGGAAAGTGTTGCCCTGCCTCTGTTGGAACTTCTGTGTGTCCCCCCCCCCGTCTCCCCTCCTCGGTTGCCCAAGGAACTACGTACCCTGCCGCCTGCGTTGTCAGCTGAACATTTTTGGAGCAATTTTTCCACAAGGAGCACGAGATATACCACAGATAATGTCGCTGATGTCAGCAGTGGCAAACATTTTTTTACAGGGAATGTCACAGGTATTTGGGATGTGGAAACGTCACACAGGAGATGTACCTTAGGTAATGTCATTGTCCGCAGCGGACACCGTCTACGGAAATAGTACACAGGATGTCACTGATATTTTTTGGGATGCACACACGTTACACAGGAGATGTAGTGCAGATAATGTCGCTGTCTGCAGCGGCCTAACTATTGTACGCTATTTAGCGCATGATGTGCTAAAAATAGATATTGCTGCCACACACAATAGTCCTTAAAAGGACTTTTGAGTCTGTAAAGTTTTAGCAATTTAGCGCAGGTTGCGCTAAAAATATATATTGCTGCTGACACACACAATAGTCCTTAAAAGGACTTTTGGGTCTCTGACAAGTTTTTCAACTTACAAAAAAAAAAAAGCTTCCTGACTAACACTGAGCTGAACGAGTGTCATTGGGTGCTATATAGCACCCGATGACGCATTCCGGCCAGCCAATCATTGCCAGTAACCAACATGTCTACGGCATTACAGTTAAGGGCAGTACTTACCTGCACGTTTATTGGCTGCGTAGCTGGTGTTCGGCCGAGCATGCTCAATCCACACTCCTTTCTACTATATTCATTAAAAACGACTGCTGCTCTTTCAGAATTACTTTTCATGTTGCTGCAGTCTTGCCTACAAGTCCCAGATTACTGCTTTCCTAAGGGCTATTTCACACAAGTGGATACTGTGCGTGTCATCCGCAGTGTGAATGACCACCAAGCCCCGCACTAGACAGCAGAGACACAGAGCATTAACATCATTGCTAATGCTCTTTGCCTCTCTGTGATCTTTTTACTACAAAATCACGGTGACAACTTTATCTCACTGTGATTTTGTAGTAAACAGATCACAGAGAGGCACGGAGCATTATCAGTCATGTTAATGCTCTGTGTCTCTGCTGTCCAGTGTGGGGCTTGGCTGTCATTTACACTGCGGATGACACGCACACCATCTGCTCTTGTGAAACAGCCCTAAGGGCGAGAGTGTAAATGAGGATGGGCATTTCCTCCATAATGTTGTTTCCACCCACTGATCCTCCTCCTAGCGGTCTGTATTCTCTTCGTCCTGACAGGACCTTATGAAGTCACTCGGTCATGTGACCCCGTTTTCAGACTTCCAAGCATCAAAACACTTATTTGATGAAATGATTATATTTCAGCCCCTTTATATTAGGAAATTATAGAATAAAGCGTAACCCATGTGATTTGATCTGGTCACGTGACCATGTGATGTGGGTGGAGATATAGCAGATGATAATCAATTGTTAGACTCTGCTTGTAGTTTCCATCTGCACAGGAAGGAGAGAAATTAGCTTCCTTGGGAAGACATTAGTTTAAGAACAGAATGGTTAGTCCAATCTAAGTGACATGACGCAGTAACTGAAAATGAAGATGTGAATTTCTGTATAACCTAAGCACCTTAAATTTTTACTTTATTAGTAAAGGAGGTTTAATATCTATTTCAAATGCAAGTCTAAAAAAAAAATAACTATCGGAGTGGTTCTTTAAAAAGGTTATCCGATCCCTGAAATGCTCCCCCATATGCCTGGGCCCCACACACACAATATATTTATCTTGCTCCTCGGCACACGCGTCACTCCTGTTCTCCACACGGCCACCACTGCTTCTCCCTGTGCGCGAATGAAAAAATCCGGTGTCGGGGAGGGGTGCAGCCAATGGCAGGCGGTGATGGGGAAGAGACTCCCTAACGCCACCCCGTCAGAATAAAATCACAAAGTGTCCTTCTGCGATGATCTGTGGCTAAGCCTGGCAGGAAGGCTTCAATTGCTTTGCAGGCATTATACAGTGGATATTTAAATCAATGGGCTTTCTGTGTAATGCAGGACAGGTCCTCCAGAGATGCTTCTTGTAACCGCTCTCCACCACGGCCAAGAGATGAGGATCCCTGCTCTACTAAGGGCATCTGCATTTTCTGTCCATGTGCTATCCGTGTGCGTAACAGACTGCACACGGACCCAGAAAAAAAAGAAAGTGGCCAATTGACACCACCATTTTTGGGCACAGACGATCCAGAAACTCAGAGCATGTCCTATCTGTAGGCATGTCTAATAGACCTGGAGACCATTAGAAACAATGATCTCCAGAGGGCACTAGGTTTGTGTCCTACACAGATATACAGAGCTTACTGCTGTGTATTTTGGCTACCGATTACTTTTAATATGGCCATGTGAATAAGCCCTTACTCAGAATTTCCTAATCAGGAATATGAAAATTGTTTTTCACAACTGCAAACCCCTGTAAGATGTCTATGTACAACTCCAAGTGGCTCCAGATTTCTTCGGTGTTCATCACCAGAATCTCTGGCAGCATGATTTCCAGAATATTTTTTTAATTCATTACAAAATACACAGCACTGACATGAGTACAGTATACACCCAGGGGTGCACCTAGCCTTTCTACTGCTTGAGGCGAAAACTGAAGTGCCCCCCCCTTCTCCATGCCAATTGCTTAACCTAACCCCTTCCCTCCAGCAGGTGCAAGACACAGACCTCTTCTAGTCTGTGTCCTGAGCTCTATGTAGCCCTACTCAGGCAGCGCGATAATGATAACATACCTCCCAACCATTCCAGATCGGGCGGGAGAGTCCTGGATTACAGTGGCTGTCCCTGTACGGGGGAGCTATGTCCCGCTTTCTAGCAGCTGCCTCTGCGTCCATACGAAGCAGATACAGTTGCCTGTATTATGATGAAGCAGAGAGCGGGTGTTATATCAAAAAAACCTTACCCCGTGAAAATCCCTTACCCCTCGTGACTTCTGGTGATGCGGCCGTACCGGACATGATGAAGATCAGCTGGAGGAGGGGGTGTTCGCCTCAGCACAACCGCGCCACCACGGGTGCGCGAGCGCACTACCACGGGTAAGGTAAGCCAGCCAGTAGAGTTCAGCGGACACCTGGATGTTCGGGTTCGATGGGTTCGGCCGAACTTCACAAAAAAGTTTGCGTTCAGGACCCGAACTTGATCTGAACTTGACCCCGAACCCGAACCCCATTGAAGTCAATGGGGACCCGAACTTTTGAGCACTAAAATGTCTGTAAAAATGTCAAGGAAAGGGCTAGAGGGCTGCAAATGCCAGCAAAATGTGGTTAAGAGCATGACAAGTGCTCTGCAAACAAATGTGGATAGGGAAATGACTTTGAATAACATAAAATACGTAAAAAAAAATAATTATAATCGATCTAGGAGGATGAGGTCCATATGGAGTAGGAGGCTGAGGAGGCGGTGGATGTGGCGGTGTAGGTGGAAGCGGCGGTGGAGGAGGTAGCCTACACTGCTTTTTGGTTTTAAATTTATTTATATTTTTTTTAATTAGGGTACACCCCAAAACATTGGGAAATATAACCTGAGATAACCCCCTCAAGTCATGCTAAACACACGTTCAGACAATACACTGGCTGCAGGTCAGGCCAGCACCTCCAAAGCGTAAAGGGCAAGCTCAGGCCATGTGCCCAATTTGGAGACCCAGAAGTTGCAGAGGGCAAAACCATCAGTCAGTTTGTGTAGGCATGTGCAAACATACTGCCCCACCATGTCGCACGTCCCTGTGATCTTCACAATCCAATTGGATATCTGCTCTATCAACTTTCAATGTTCTTTTCTGCACCTACCATGGTGATCACGGTTAGCAACGAATCAGGGTTCCACGCCGGAGAGGGAGCGTGAGAAAGAGAGACCACATCCAAGCAGAGATCAATGGATGAAATTTTATTGTGATCGAGCGAAAATGTGGGAGAAGCTATTATAACGGAAGAATCGAAGGAAAGGAGGGGGCGAGTGGCAATTACCCACTCCCGACTTTGGGAGGTAGTGACGATAAATAACAATACAGGACTCTTAAGATGCCCTATTATTGGAGTGATTAATAAAAAAGTACAGGGAATGTCACTGGGGTATTTTGGATTTGGAAATGTTAGACAGGAGAGGCCCTGCTGCCACTTCGTTGACTCTAGATAACTTCTGCCTGATCGCACGTCCCTGTGACGTCCACCATCCAATTGGATATCTTCTCTATCAACTTTCGATGTTCTTTTCTGAGCCTACCATGTTGATCACAGTTATCGGCGAATCAGGGTTCCACGCCAGAGAGGGAGCGTGAGAAAGGGAAACCTCATCCAAGGGAGGTCAATGGCTGCAATGGGATGAAGCGGAAATGTGGGACAAGTTATTAAAGTAGAAGGATCTAATGAAAGGGCCAATTAAAGACGAATTTTAGAAATTTAATTCCCTGTCACCTATGCAGAGCAGGGGGTTTTTCATCGCCAGAAATGGGTTAATGTCACCCACCAATGGAACTGATTATTTTAAAAAATTTCAGTCCCTGTCACCTAAGCAGAGCAGGGGTTTATTCACAGCAAAAATTGTAAAATGTCACCCAAGAATGTAACAGAACAATTTGTGAAATTTATTAACCTGTCTACTAGGTAAAGCAGTGGTATATCACACCCCAAAATTGCTGAATTTCACCCGAAAATGTAACAGACAAATTAGTTAATTTTTTTTACCTGTCTACTAGGTATAACAGTGGTTTATCACACCCAAAAATTGCTGAATTTTACCCGAAAATGTAACAGTCAAATTAGTGATTTTTTTTAAACCTGTCTACTAAGTAGAGCAGTGGTATATCACACCCAGAAATTGGGGAATTTCACCCAAAAATGTAACAGACAAATTAGTGAATGTTTTATACATGTCTACTAGGTATAGCAGTTCTATATCACACCCAAAAATTGGTGAATTTCACCCGAAAATGTAACAGACAAATTAGTCATATGACATAAAATAAAATACGTACAAAAAAAAAAAAAACTTGATTTAGGAGGTGGTGGTCCATATGGAGTAGGAGTTTGAGGAGGCGGGGGACGTAGCGGTGTAGGTGGAAGAAGCAGTGGAGGAGGATGAGGTAGCCAACACTGGTTTTGTGTGAAATATCCAAAATACAAGAACGAGCAATTGGGCTGTAGTATAACAATGGCTGGTTAAGGCCGGTATGCACGTCTATTCTGCACAAGGTACAGACAAGTCCTGTGGGATCCATGCCAGGTTCATTTTAATGAACGTGAGCTTGTCCACATTGGCTGTAGACAGGCGGCTGCGCTTGTCTGTGATAACGCCCCCTGCCGTGCTAAACACACATTCAGAAAATACACTGGCTGTAAAGGGAAAGCTCAGGCCATGTGCCCAATTTGGAGGCCCAGAAGTTGAAGGGGGCAGACCCATCATTCAGTACGTGTAGGCGTGTGCACACATATTGCTCCACCATGTTGGTGAAATGCTGCCTCCTGCTAAGACGTTCCATATCAGCTGGTGGTGTTGGTTGTTGTGGCATGCTGACAAAGCTTTTCCACATTTCAGCCATGCTAACCCTGCCTTCTGAGGTGCTGGCGGTGCCCCAGCTGCATTGGCGACCTCTTCCTCCTCCTTTGCCTTCGCCTTGTGCTTCCACTGTGCCCCGCTGTCAGGTGGGAATGCCATCAGCAGCGCATCTACCAGCGTGCGCTTGTAATCGTGCATCTGACGATCACGCTCCAGTGATGGAATTAAGAACGGTACGTTGTCCTTGTAAAGGGGATCCAGCAGCATGGCCACCCAGTAATCAGCACAAGTTGGAGTGTGGGTAACTCAGTGGTCGTTGTGGAGACACTGCAGCATGTAATCGCTCATGTGTGCCATGCTGCCCAGAGGCAACGAAAAGCTGTCCTCTGTGGGAGGTGTATCGTCTGTGTCCTCTGTATACCCCCAGCCACGCACCAGTGATGGCCATGAGCTGGTCTGGGTGCCACCCTGCTGTGAACATAGTTCCTCCACCTCCATCTCCTCCTCCTCATCCTCCACCTCCTCATCTTCCAGAACTGTGACCTGGCTGGACAATTGTGTACCTGGCATTTGTGGGTGCAGGAAACCACCCTCGTAGCCACGTGTAAATGACCGCCGGAAACCCAATGAAATGATCCCTCTTCCTCCTCCTCCTCCTGTGCCACATCCTCTTCCATCATCGCCAGCAGCGATTTTTTCAAGGAGACGTTATACTGTATAGGGGCCACAAGGAGACATTATACTGTATGGGGGCAGCCACAAGGAGACGTTATACTATATGGGGGCAGCCACAAGGAGACGTTATACTGTATGGGGGCAGCCACAAGGAAACGTTATACTGTATGGGGGCAGCCACAAGGAGACATTATACTGTATGGGGGCAGCCACAAGGGGACGTTATACTGTATGGGGGCCGCCACAAGATGTTATACTGTATGGGGGCAGACACAAGGAGACGTTATACTATATGGGGGCAGCCACAAGGAGACGTTATACTGTATGGAGGCCGCCACAAGGAGACGTTATACTGTATGGGGGCCGCCACAAGGAGACGTTATACTGTATGGGGGCCGCCACAAGGAGACGTTACACTGTATGGGGACCACCACAAGGAGACACTATACTTTATGGGGGTCACCACAAGGAGACGTTATACTGTATGGGGGCCGCCACAAGGAGACGTTATACTGTATGGGGGCCGCCACAAGGAGACGTTATACTGTACGGGGGGCCACAAGGAGATGTTATACTGTATGGGGGGGGCCACAAGGAGACGTTATACTGTATGGGGGCCACAAGAAGACGTTATACTGTATGGGGGCCACAAAGAGACATTATACTGTGTGGGGGCCACAAGGAGACGTTATACTGTATGGGGGGCCGCAAGGAGACGTTATACTGTAGGGGGCAGGGGCCACAAGGAGATGTTATAATAAAGTCTTATTATACATACAATTATGTCTTCTTGTTGCTCACGTTTGGGGGACTCATGTGACTCATTATTCCCTAATGCCTGCTATTATAGATCAATGTGCTGACACTATTCTATGCTTTTTAGGGTCTCTCACTCATTCCTGTTCCTTTTCCTGGACACTCCTCACAGGCTAGGAGTCGGGCGAAGTGGCGAACTCTTGTGCGGAGGGAGTCTTAAGGGATTTTTCCCGCGGCTGCCTCGCTTGTGTGCTCTGATTCTGACATCAGATGTCGGTGGGCGGAGATTTGAATACGGGAGCAAGGAGGAGGGAGAGACGGGGACAGCCCGCTGCGGGAAGTAATACGTTTCTAATTTTGTCATCAGAGCACATGAGCTAGGCAGCCACGGGAAAAGTCTCTCCAGAGACACCCTACTCACACAGAGTTCGCCACATACAATAGAACCGGCCCGGGTTGGTCACTGACAGTGATGTCAGATTGTGGGTGAAGTCTGGAGACTTGAATATGGGAGGTGGAGCAAGAAGGAACGTGTGGGAATGTGTTGTACTGCTCAGCGCTATGCAAGGTGCAGGGGCGGGCGGACGCAGATTTAGAAGCGGTCAGCACATGACCGCTCCTATGACATCAAAAAATACTGCGGTTATTAGAAAACAGCGATATCGCCATAACGCTGTTCTTTAATACCGCGGTATATTGTTGCCACCGGTATACCGCTCAACCCTACTTCCACCCAGTCTTCACCCTTGCCCTCCTTGTCGGTCTGCACACTTTCGAAAGCCCCAGCAGTTGGCACCTGTGTTTCGTCATCATCCGAGACGTGCTACGGTAGTCCTCCCATGTCCTCATCTTGAAACATAAGTGGTTGGGCATCGGTGCACTCAAGCTCTTCCACTTCTGGGGCAGGGCTATGTGGATGGCCCTCGGAAAGCATGACTTGGTGCTCAGACTGCTTGGCTGATTTGCAAGAGGGGGAGGTGAAAGACTGATGGACATCGGCTGCAGGTGCCAACTCTGATCTTTCAGCAAGAGACTGGGTGGTAGACAATGTGAAGGAACTGGAGGCACTGTCAGCAACCCAATCTACTATCGCCTGTACTTGTTCAGGCCTCACCATTCGTAGAGCCGCATTAGGCCCGACTAAATACCGCTGCAGGTTCTGTCGCCTACTCGCACCTGATGAAGGTGTTTCACTTGTGCGTGTAGCTGGCACAGATCGACCATGTCCTCTCCCTGCAACAGGAGCTCCACCAGCAGCACCACGTCCCTTATTTGACGCTCTACTCATATTTCTCAAATTCAGGATCTTGCCCAAAATAGGTGTTTTTTTAATAGCAGACTAGAACAACAGTATCTAAAGGGTGTATCTCACACATACAGATGCAGACTAGGCCGCAAATTAAGATTTTTGCCCAAAATGGGTGTTTATTTAATACCAGAATACCACAGCAGTATGCAAAGGATGTATCTCACAATGACAGATCCAGCAAAGGCTGCAAAATTCTGTTTTTTGCCATAAATAGGTGTTTTTTTTTATAGCAGAATAGAACAACAGTATCTAAAGGGTGTATCTCACACGTACAGATGCAGAATAGGCCGCAAATTAAGATTTTTGCCCAAAATGGGTGTTTATTTAATACCAGAATAGCACAGCAGTATGTAAAGGGTGTATCTCACAATGACAGATGCAGCAAAGGCTGCAAAATTAAGTTTTTTGCTCTAAATAGGTGTTTTTTTATAGCAGAATAGAATAACAGTATCTAAAGGGTGTATTTCACAATGACATATGCAGCAAAGGCTGCAAATTAAGTATTTTGCCCTAAACGGGGGTTTTTTAAAACCAAGAAAATTTTAGCTGTATTTCTAGCTTAAATTGCACACTGACTAATGCGGCAGAGGCCCAAGATGGAGATTATTGCCAAAAATGGGTGTTTTTTAAAAGCCAGAAAATGATTGAAGTAATTCAAGCTTGTTTTTAACAATCACAGATGCAGCAAAGGCTGCAATATTAAGTACTTTGCCCAAAATGGGTGTTTTTTTTAATAACAGAATATGACAGCAGTATATAACGCTTGAATTTCGCATGTACAGATGCAGCAAAGGCTGCAAAATTAAGTTTTTTGCTCTAAATAGGTGTTTTTTTTATAGCAGAATAGAATAACAGTATCTAAAGGGTGTATTTCACAATGACATATGCAGCAAAGGCTGCAAATTAAGTATTTTGCCCTAAACGGGGGGTTTTTAAAACCAAGAAAATTTTAGCTGTATTTCTAGCTTAAATTGCACACTGACTAATGCGGCAGAGGCCCAAGATGGAGATTATTGCCAAAAATGGGTGTTTTTTAAAAGCCAGAAAATGATTGAAGTAATTCAAGCTTGTTTTTAACAATCACAGATGCAGCAAAGGCTGCAATATTAAGTACTTTGCCCAAAATGGGTGTTTTTTTAATAACAGAATATGACAGCAGTATATAACGCTTGAATTTCACATGTACAGATGCAGCAAAGGCTGCAAAATTAAGGGTTTTTTTTTGCCTTAAATGGGTGGGTTTTTTTTTATAGCAGAATAGAATAACAGTATCTAAAGGTTGTATCTCACACGTACAGATGCAGACTAGGCCGCAAATTAAGATTTTTGCCCAAATTGGGTGTTTATTTAATACCAGAATAGCACAGCAGTATCTAAAGGGTGTATCTCACAATGACAGATGCAGCAAAATTATGTTTTTTGCTCTAAATAGCTGTTTTTTTAATAGCAGAATAGAATAACAGTATCTAAAGGGTGTATTTCACAATGACATATTCAGCAAAGGCTGCAAAATTATGTTTTTTGCCCTAAATGGGTGTTTTTTATAGAAGAATAGAATAACAGTATCTAAAGGGTGTCTCTCACACTGACAGATGCAGACAAGGCTGCAAATTAAGTATTTTGCCCTAAACTGGTGTTTTTTAAAACCAAGAAAATTATAGCAGTATTTCTAGCTTAAATTGCACACTGACTAATGCGGCAGAGGCCCAAGATGGAGGTTATTGCCAAAAATTTGTGTTTTTTAAAAGCCAGAAAATTATTGAAGTAATTCAATCTTGTTTTTAACAATCACAGATGCAGCAAAGGCTGCAATATTAAGTACTTTGCCCAAAATGGGTGTTTTTTTAAATAACAGAATATGATGGCAGTATATAACACTTGAATTTCACATGTACAGATGCAGCAAGGGCTGTAAAATTGTGTATTTTGCCTAAAATGGGTGTTTTTTTTTATAACAGAATATGACAGCAGTATATAACGCTTGAATTTCACATGTACAGATGCAGCAAAGGCTGCAAAATTATTTTTTTTGCCTTAAATGGGTGGGTTTTTTTTTATAGCAGAATAGAATAACAGTATCTAAAGGGTGTATCTCACACGTACAGATGCAGACTAGGCCGCAAATTAAGTTTTTTGCCCAAATTGGGTGTTTATTTAATACCAGAATAGCACAGCAGTATCTAAAGCGTGTATCTCACACTGACAGATGCAGACAAGGCTGCAAAATAAGTATTTTGCCCAAAAAGGGTGTTTTTTAAAACCCAGAAAATTATAGCTGAATTTCAAACTTAAATTGTACACTGACTAATGCGGCAGAGGCCCCAGATGGAGGGTATTGCAAACAATGGGTGTTTTTTAAAACCTAGAAAATTATTGAAGTATTTCAAGCTTGTTTTAACAATAACAGATGCAGCAAAGGCTGCAATATTAAGTACTTTGCCCAAAAAGGGTGTTTTTTGAATAACAGAATATGACAGCAGTATATAACGCTTGAATTTCACACATACAGATACAGCAAAGGCTGTAAAATTATGTATTTTGCCCAAAAAGGGTGTTTTTTGAAACCCAGAAAATTATAGCTGTATTTCTAGCTAAAATTGCACACTGACTAATGCGGCAGAGGCCCCAGATGGAGGGTATTGCCAAAAATGGGTGTTTTTTAAAGCCAGATTATTATTGCAATATTTCAAGCTTGTTTTAACAATAACAGTTGCAGCAAAGGCTGCAATATTAATTACTTTTCCCAAAAAGGTTTTTTTTTTATAACATAATATTACAGCAGTATATAACGCTTGAATTTCATACTGACAGATGCAGACAAGGCCGCAAATTAAGTATTTTGCCCAAAATGGGTGTTTTTTTACTAACAGAATATGAAAGCTGTATATAACGCTTGAATTTCACACATACAGATGCAGCAAGGGCTGTAACATTGAGTATTTTGCCCAAAAAGGGTGTTTTTTAAAACCCAGAAAATTATAGCTGTATTTCTAGCTTAAATTGCACACTGACTAATCCTGCAAAGGCACCAGATGTAGGATATTGCTAAAGTGACGTGCGGCGTTACGTGACTCCAGCTTATATAGAGGCTGGGTCACATGCTGCCAATCACAGCCATGCCATTAATAGGCATGACTGTGATGGCTTCTAAGGGAACAGAGTTAAACGCTTGATGATTGGTTGCTCTGCAGCCTTTCAAAAAGCGCCAATAAATCGCCGAACACCAAACTCAAACCTTTACAGAAATGTTTACTTTACAGTTCGGGTACGTTCAACCCTACCAGCCAGCAATGCATCTGAAGCGCTATGTCGAGGGTAAAGAGATTTCACAAGATAAACAACCATCAGATATCCTTACCCCTTAGGGCGCACGTACGGTGTCCGTGAGTCAGGCTGTGCCGACTGGCTCCACGTGTGCGCAATGAGGGGTAGGGAGTTCGGATGGTGGTTCGCTGTGCGAGCGATCCCTGGCAGATGGAGCGCACGCGCAGTGTAATCCCGAAGTTTGTGGCCGACGGGAGTACACCGCGGCTTGCACCCCCCCTCTTACAGCAGCTAAGGCTCCGTGCGCAGTGTCTCCCAGAGCTTAGCTGTTGGTGGTCGCGCATGCGCATTTGGTGGCGGCTTCTCCCGCAGCGCTCCCTGTAATTTTACCTTACCAGTGGTAGTGCGCTTGCGCACCCGGGGTAGTGCAGTTGCGCTAAGGCGCACACCCCCTTCTCCAGATGATCTTCGTAATGTCCGATGTGGCCGTGTCACTGGAAGTCAGGAGGGGTAAGGGATTTTTACCGGGTAAGGGATTTTTACCGGGTAAGGTTTTTTTTTATAGAACACTGGCATCGGCTCCTTGCTTCATCATTCCTCCCCCCTGCGGGCTCTCCACTCCTCGGGTCTATGCGGGGGGTGGGGCTGACCGGCAGTCAGCCCCGGCTCCGCCTCCTTAACAGACTAGAGCAGCCGATGTCCTGCTGCTGCTAGGAAGAAGGTAAGTATGTAGTGTTTTTTTTTTTTTTACTTTCTGTGAGGGGAACAATGTGGGCATATTACTGGGGGCACATTGTGGGCATATTACTGGGGGCACATTGTGGGCATATTACTGGGGGCACATTGTGGGCATATTACTGGGGGGACATTGTGGGCATATTACTGGGGGCACATTGTGGGCATATTACTGGGGGCATAATGGGGGCATATTACTGGGGGCACAATGTGGGCATATTGGGCACACAGCTGGGCATATTACTGGGGCACAATGGAGCATATTACTGGGGGCACAATGTGGGAATATTACTGGGCACACAGCTGGGCATATTACTGGGGGAATAATGAGGGCATATAACTGGGGGCACAATGTGGGCATATGGGAGCACAGCTGGGCATATTACTAGGGGCACAGCTGGGCATAATTCTGTGCAGTGGCATGAAGGGGGAATAACTACTATGTGGGGGCATTAAGGGGACTGGGTGGGATTAAGTGTATAGTTATGTTTTGGGCAGGGTTAAAGGCGTGGCCTAGTGTGGTAAAAATTTGCTGCTGCGCGCTGCACAATGTGTTCCTCTTTATTCGTTCTGAAACTTGGGAGGTATGTGATGACCCCAGCCTCTAATAGGCCACAGGAACTAGAACTATAGCCTATTAGAGGAAACGGTGGACTATACTGTTCTGATTATAGCAATGCAGTTGAATATGTAGAGATGAGCGTTTCCGGAAATGGAAGCTCTCATTACTCATGGTCCTTCTGCTGCCCCCCTCTTGCCCCTTCCTGGTGCTGCCTGAGGCATTCGCCTCACCTCGCCTCATTGGCGGTGCATCCCTGTATACACCTTTAGATTCCCAGTGTATTCACTACAGTCCTTCACCGGATCCCTGCAGATATTGGGTGACCTCTGAGAGCCCCCTGCAGTAGGCAGTGTGGGGGTCTATGGAGCTGAGCCGGGCCTATGAGGCCACCTGCACACCTTGCGCACGTTTTTTCCCGTGTGGATTTCTGAACGGAAAACCCACAGCGTAATACAGTACCAGCAAAGTGAATGAGATGTGACATATCTCATGTATATTTTCTGTGTTAATTGCCCTGTTGTGCTGGTTTTAAAATCCAAATGTCAATCGTTTGAGCGATTCTGCGCCTTCTGAAGAGTGGTTTTCCCCATAGACTTCAATGGGGGTGACATAAACAGAAAGATCTGCAAAAAAAAAAACGTACAAAAATCCCACCCAAACTGTGCCAGTGCAGATTTTTTCAGGCGACTTTGGTGCGGATTTGATGCAGATTTACTGCATACAGATACACGAGTGTGCACGAGCCCTTAGGAGGAGATACTAAAGGTGCAGAGGAACTAAAAGATACTGCAGGGGGCATTACAAGGGGCACCTAAGGGGTACACTGTGGCTAAAGGGGGCAATTGTGGATTGCAATCACATTTTGGGGCCAATGTGTGAGAAAATTTGCTGTTATCACGTGACCAAGAGAAACTGAGGAGGTGACCAGGTCCATATCAAGCTCCTTCCATTAGACCTGTGCACGGCTGACAGTGGGCACATAATATAGGGGCTAATGGGACATAACCACCCGCAACCCGTGACTGGAAAGTGAAGGACCTCAATGTCACCTCGTCTCCGCTGACCCGGGCAGTCCCCGGGAGGGGCGGGGCCAACCTGACACCTCTGTACCTGCTGCGGGCCCGCCCTGGCCTCGGCCTACTGCGCATGCGCGCGGCTTCTCACTTCAGTACCAGTCCTCTGATAGTACAGAGCTCGCTGGATGCCGGCAGAGTCCCGGCAACGGCTGCCTGGAGACGGAGGCTTGTGCTGCCGGATTATACACCAGGACTGCCGGAGTAAATGGTTCTGGTCACCGCCAGCGACAGGTAATACTGCCCTCTCAGGGGCACTTCCAGGTGATCTTCTCTGTTGACACTTGTGTAGGATTTAAAGTATTATTCCTTGAGATGTAGCAGAGCTGAGCCTGTCGTAGTGCTTTTACATAGGACTGCAGGTAAAGTTAGTCCATGGAGTTCTTGGTGGTGATAATAAAGCTGCCCCTAAAGGGAGTTCTTCTACCAGTAACATGTATGATCCATGTGACGTATGTGTGCATATATGGAGAGGCCCTGCCTGTGCCTTATGTCTGCATTGGGGGGGCTAGACACTCCAATTCTCAGGGTCAGAACCAATATCTCATAAGTGTTATTAGCCCCTTGCTCTGACATATTCAGCTCTGCTACATTGGTACTTATGGCTGCTGCAGAATGCACTTGTCTAGGTCTTCTGAGGGCTGGACACTACTACATATCTGCTCTGCTGTTTCTGCCCAGTCTATCATGTAGAGAATGACTTATTCATTGATCCTTTTCTGAATTACAACCCCCCTCGCACAGGGGAGTTCATGAAGCCTGGACCTCCTAGTATATAATGCAGTTGATCATGTCAGTGTTAGGCAGGTCATACGTGTTACATGTATGTTACTAGGATGAGCCCTCTGGTCTTTACTGATGTCCTCTACAGCTAGGGTCCATTCAGATGTCCTAGTATATAATGCAGTTGATGATCATGTCAGTGTTAGGCAGGTCATACGTGTTACATGTATGTTACTAGGATGAGCCCTCTGGTCTTTACTGATGTCCTCTACAGCTAGGGTCCATTCAGATGTCCATAGTGCATTGCGGATCCGCGATATATCCGGCCGGCACCCCCATAGAAACTGCGGACAAGAATAGGACATGCTCTATTTTTTTTCCGGAGCTGCGTACCGGATGAACAGGGCCGCGCTCCTAAAATGCTGATGCGGAGAGCACATCCATTCAGTCCCCATGGAGAATGAATGGGTCCTTACCCATTCCGCACAATTGCGGACGCATTTTTCGCGGATTGATTAATTTCAATAGGGTTGCAAAAAATGCGTACCCGTATGTCTCTTCTGGCTCCCCGTAAAAAAGATAGAACACGTCCTATTCATGTCCGTTTTGCAGATAAGAATAGGCCTTTTTTTTTTTTTTTTACATGCGCCCAGAGGGGAACAATGGGGGCACACACGACTCGTATCCCTGTCTTGTGGACCGCACAGCGAATACGGTGTGCAGGAGGCCTATTAGACTAAATATTAGCACTTGACTGACTATGAAGGTCGCTTCACTTGTGTCAGATTAGTTGCAGAAACTCTTTTTTTTTTTTTTTTTAATGAATGGTGATTGTAAAATAAATCTCTGCTCCAGGATCCTAGGGCTCATGCACACAACCAATGTTGTTTTGCAGTCCACAAAACACTGATACCGGCTGTGTGCATTCCACATTTTAAGGAACGGGCAGCCCATAATAGAACAGTCCTATCCTTGTCCGTAATTTGTAATGTTTTATTCTTTTGCGCAGAACGTCCAACGGACACGTGTGTGTGTGTGTGTGTGTGTGTGTATATGTGTATGTGTGTGTGTGTATATATATATATATATATATATATATATATATATATATATATATATATATATTATATTTTTTTTTTTGGCGGAAGTGAATTGTTTGGCATACTGGCATAAAACAAAAAAAAAAACTAATGGACATGGAAAAAAAATACATTTTTGCGCATGAGTAAGTGACCGTCCCCCAGGGCAGTACTGGGGTGGTATATTAGAGCAGTATTTTCGTTCCATGTACACCCATCGTGTCGGTGTGTGCTGTGGCATTGTCTCTGGAGTTCACACACTATGTGGTCAGTGATTGATACCCTTTGCATGCTGGAGCGCCGGGGTCCTGGAGCCATGGTTTCAAGGCTTTATTTCCCCCATTGATCCCGAATACGAGCCATAAACTCCCCTTATAACTCCCAGCCTTGGAGACTGAGGGGGAGGGACGCCAGATACTAACCGCCACCCAGGATCATTCAATGGGAGAGCTGGCAAGTGACATCAAATAAGGTTTGCATTGTAAACTAAAGGGAGGGGATAGTGGCGAGTCTCCTGGGTGGGGGAGGAGGAGGCTGATCTCATCCCAGCATGATCACAAGCATTACTAATTGGTTTTCCCAGGGAAGCTGTCTAGCAACCTGTTGTGTTGCCTGTGTCCGTAGAAAGGTGACTTTTTTCCTTTGCTAATAATTGGGGAGAAAAAAACGCGTGTAGCACTGAGGAGATCCTTCCTTCCGTCCCATGTAACTCCTCATCAGTGAGGTAAGTCGTTCTCTTCCAGTCTGGACTCTGCTCATAGAATCCATACCTTGTGGATCTGAGGTCCAGTTTGTAGACCCTCACAGTATGGACCACCTTTGGGCTGTTATGTGGTTTATTGTAGACAGATCAATCTCGCGCTTTTCTGGTAATGAATGATGGAAAGTTAAGCTCTGTACGGAATATGTATATGACTTGCAGTCCTCTGGTGACTTCTCTGTGAGGTGACGCTGGTCCTGGGCTTTCAGTAGAAGGTTGTCCCCATCATAAAGTGCTGGAAGCTATGCAGGTAAGGGAAAGTCTTGGGTCAGGAATGCAGTGTTTATCCTGCGCGTCCGATGCAGAGCAGAGACATGGTGGTATCAGCACGCTCATCAGCAGGGGTTTGATATCACGCATGTGTTATTTTCATATTGGATAGAATTGTTTGCTCTCAGGGAAAGGCTTTCACACGCACAGCCTGCTCCATACACAACCTGGCGGCGTGGTTATCTCTTCTTACGCTGGTTTGCATGTTGTCATCGTGTTTGGAAAGCCTCCCATGCGTTCAGTCGTTATCACACATCTGTATTCTTTGGGGTAAGGCTCCGGTGCACGCGATTATTGCACTAGTGCAACGTTGTTAGATCACTTCTTACAGCAGTCGGACACGTTATCCCGTCCTATGGTGTCGCCCACTATGCAAAGTAACACGGCTGTAATATCACAATGAGGTGTTGTTTGATTTGGCAGATCATACCCTCAAAATCATGTGGCAACAGAGTTTCGTCCGCATGTGACACCCGGACTATGAAAATGAAGTATTACACCAATCATAATCTGCAGGGGGTTAAAGGGGTTGTCCGGCCTTGGAGTCCACAACCCCTTCGGTCCTAACCTGTGCCCCTTAAAAGAAAAGCACCACTCACCGGTCTCCGGTGCCGTTCCTGGCTGCTCCCGTCTCCGCCAGACTATGTAACGGTACGCCTATGCATTTGCTTTTGGTTGCCAGTTACTGCCCTTAAAAAGATACCTGTTTTCCATAGAGTTAGGACAGCAGGACCCTACGGTATACGTGCAAAACGCTTGTCAAAATCCGGTTTGGCCACTAAAAGGGGTTTCCGATATTCGGATACTGATGACTTCAGGATAGGTCATTGATATCTCCCGGTACCCCCACCAATCAGCTGTTTGAAGAGGCCACAGTGCTCTGGTGAGCGCTGCTGTCTGTGCCTAGGCCAGTGACGTCACATTCATTGGTTATGTGGCCTAGGTGCAGCTCAGTCCCTATAAAGTGAATGGGGCTGAGCTCCGAAACCAAACATGGTCGCTATCAAATGGTAAGCTAAGAGGATGCCGTCACACTCACTGGAGCACTGCGGCCTCCTCAAACAACTGATGTCGGACCCCCACTGATCAGATATTGATGACTTAGGGCTCATGCACAGGAATATATTTTCTTTCCGCGTCCGTTCCGTGTTTTTTTTTTTTTTTTTTTTAGTACCTTATGTGGAACGATTCATTTCAATGGGGCCGCAAATAAAACGGAAGTTACTTCGCATTAGGGCTGTTCTATTAGGGACCAGCTGTTCCGTTCCGCAAAATACGGAATGCACGTGGACGTCTGCCATATTTTTTTTTTGCTGGCCGCAAAATACCTACAGTGGTATGCATGAGCTCTTATCCTGAGGATAGGTCAGCAAAATCAGAATCTCGGGAAAACTCCTTTGAAATCGATGGGTACATCAGTGTATACGCTGCTCCTCAGACGTGATGAGGATCTCCTCTTTCAGGACTTTTCTTCAGTTTTCGTGCCAGGAAGTAAGTAGGTTAGCTATTAGTGTTACATGAGGTTAGAATGGAGGGTTATTGCAGGATTGTTACAGTTCTTCCATAAATGATGAATATGCTACAATGTGTGCAGCCAGTATGTCAAATATTTAGTTTTAGTGTTTTTCTACCAACACATTATCTGTCTGACTGATGGCAGGAGGGATATATTAGGGTCCATTCACACGTCCGTATGTTTTTTCCGGACCGCACATCGCCGGCACTCATAGAAAATGCCTTTTTATTGTCCGCAATTGTGGACAAGAATAGGACATTGTTCTATTTTTTTTTTTTTGCAGAACAGAAGTGCGGATCTGCAAAATTGCGGAACAGACGCGAGCCATTTTTGCAGATGTATAGTGGTATTCAGGTTATCCACAGGATAAGGGATAACTATTATATCTGCAGAGGTCCTACTGCTGGGACACCCACTGACAGGGGCAGATTGGCCATAGACCTTACAGGGAAATTTCCTGGTGGGCTGATGCCCAGGGGGGTTCCTGAGCCCTCCTCACAGCCAGCGAGTGGAAGTTTGTGGGGATGGATTTTGTGCTGCTGGCAGGATTTTGTGATGGACTGTGGTATTTGGCTCAGTTGGGGCGGTATAATGTGCCGCAATATTGTATTGCTGGCGCTGCCTTCCATCAGTTTGGACCCGAATACAAAACAGTGTCACTTTTAGTATTTTTTCCAGGGCCACTTTACGTTTCCAGTCTGCCCCTGCCCACTGATCACGAGAACAGAAACCCCATACCCCTGTACAGTTTGCCTTCTCCGGAACTCCTGTAGCGACACAGCGCTCCGCTATAGAAATGAATGGAGCGCCAGTGCTTATGCCTGACTTGCTGCTCCGTTTATTTCAGAGGCCCTGAAGGATACGGGGTCTGCATTGTTGTGGTCGGCTCGGGTCCCAGCACAAGAGCCCTTTCCCATATGATAGTTATTCCTTATCTTTTGGATTACTTTTTTTTTTTTTTTTTTTTATATATTTTATTATTTCAATACAAAATTTTAACTCCTTATTACATACTCCATGAGTCCACCATTTCCAATCTGTAAGCATAATTAACAATAATTTCATACAAATATCCCTAGCAGTGTTAACATTAAAAAAGAAAAACGAAAAACAAAGGGAGGTCTCCTAGAGGGGAGGGTACCAGGACCACCCAGCATCCATAGCTTAATGAAATAGATGAACTCTCAGCCCAAGTTCTATGTAGCTATAGGGATAGAGGTCCGACGTCCAGACATCCACCAAGCAGTGAGCGCCACTCGCGCACGCCCTCACCCAGACACAGAAAAATACAAGCCAAGAGGTTGGCACCAGTGTGACCAATCGCTTGATATTCCCATACTACCTGTAGGCGAACTTGCAGCGATCTTTAATCGCAAGCCTTTATCTTTTGGATGACTTGACACAACTAGAATACCCTTTTAATCAGTATCGGGTGAAGGTGATGTGTGCAAAGCAGAAAGGTTTAGGGCTGTATTACACTGACAGATTGTGTGACCAATCATCGGTCAGATGGCAGTTTACACACACAGATCTTTTGTTATACACCCCAACTATTGGTCTGATTGGACAGAAATTGGTCAGATAATCTGTTGGTGTAATACAGGGCGAAGGCAAGGGAATTACATGTGTTGGTGTGTTTTAGGTCTACCTCAGGACTTCTAGGACCTTTGTCATAAAAATCACATGGCAAAACTACCCGATCGCCCTAAGACTCGGTGTACATTGCATTTGCTTAGAGAGAGATCCATTCACCCGATGGAAGCCAAAGAAGTGTCCCTTTTGTCCTTGTTAGGCCTTAGGCCGGTATGTGTCTGTATAACTTTCTGTCCTACTGTATAGATCAGGGATCAGCAAACTCCAGCTTTTCTGGAACTACAACTCCCAGAATCCTTCTTTCACTACTATAGGTGTTTTTAAGAACAGCTGAGTAAGTGTACATGCTGGGAGTTGTTGTTTCACAGCAGCTGGAGAGCCGAAGGTTGCTGATCCGAAGTGTAGATTATCGCAGGAAACGGTTCTTTCCGATACAGGGGGCAACCACAAAAAGTATACTGTGTGCTATACATTTTTACACTGGGACCCAATAGTCTGTGTGCCACTGTATACACCAGGGCATCTCCCCGATGTACACCTCTGATGCATTCAGATTCTCATTAAAACTTTGGTAGTGACCAATTTGTAGTTAGATATTTGTAAAAATAATCTTGAAATGATCTAATTCAGGTGGAGGGTAATCTGCATCAGGCTCCATGTTTGCTTAATCTACTGTTCAGCATGTCTTACAGTTTACATGGTACACAAAGACAAGGTGACGGTGCCCAGAAGGGTTTCTAGCTCTGGCACGCAGCGCTTACATGTGATGCCACGCTTACTGTTCCAGTACAGGTAGTCTTATGTAACCCACGCTACATCAACAGTGTGGTGTCAGTTATTAAAGGGCAGGGAGACCATAAAATGTGCTGAAATATTAGAAGCCCCTCAGGCCAGAACAGGTGGCTTGGTTATGAGCGTCTGTATGCTTACCCTACGGATTTACTTAATTTCCCTTATTAAGCTGATTGTGGCGTTGTTCCATAGCCATGTCATCATAAAGACCACTTTGAAGACTTTGTTTTTCAAGTGTCTTCTTGATTTTTTTTTCCGATGTTTGTTCCACGTCCACTCCCTGAATCTTGCACTTGTTCCTTATCTAAAGGCACAGTGTTCTGATTTGGGGAGGAGAGGTTTTTCTATACCTGGGCAATTACTTTTCTTCAGGATGTAGCTCTGATTGCAAGATGAAGTGCCGCAGTGCTTCATGATGAAGTGAGAGGGTTGGTTAAACATTGCCCTCTTTACCCGTATTGTCCTAATGTTTGGGTAGACGTCACTGACCCCATTATACCTGTTCTGTTTGTAGACTGAAGCAGAATCTCCACAGTTTGACTCTCAGAACCCATTATGTGAATGTAAATATGGTATATTGTATTTTTATAGGAGTAAATGTTTGTAACTTGGGGATGCAGAAGGTTGTATCTACTTCAGTTGCTTTGCTAGCTTTCTTGTTGTCGTACAGAATGATCGTATCATCCACAAAGACCATAAAATTGGTAAGGACTAATGGGTTATTTGTGACCGATCACATGAGATGGGGTGCCCACTAACCTCATGGTTTTGTTGAGAATGGGCTTCATAGTCTTGTCTATCCTTAGGCCCATCAGGTTCTACGGGCCTTCTGCTTGGCTGGTCAAGTCCTGCGCTTTTCTAGAACATTCTCTCTTGGCTGATCCATTAAGGCCTCATGCATAAGACCGTATCTGTTTTAGTGGTCCACACAATATAGATACAGGCCATGTGGATCCCACGTTTCACCTTCAGCAGGTCCTGCACTATGTTACAAATGCCTACTCTTGTCCGCAAAAAGGTCAAGAATAGGACACGTTCAATTTTTTATTTTTTTGCAGGGCATATGGATGCAGACAGCGCATAGCGTGCTATCTGTATCTTTTGCGGGTCTAATGAAATTAATGGTTCCGTATCCGATCCCCAAAATGATCGGATGTTGACAAGAAATACGGTTGTGTGTATGAGGCCTAAGACTGCTGATGAAAGGACTTGTGGACTGCAGCTGTCACTCATAGTTAAAACCAATCAGTAGCACTACAGTAAAGTCGCAGTGTAGCCCAGGCCTAAAGCACATGTTGATCAGACTGCTTGAAGTCCTCTCTGGTCTTGTCCAAGTTTTGTACAGTACATACCCGAAAGGTCACCAGCGGGACATTGTTAGATTTGTGGTAATAACTGCTTGTCCTACTTGAATATAGTCTAGTATTTTAGTCTTTTAAAAAAAAAAAAAAGTTTGCCCTGCACAAGTTGGAACCTTACAGATGGTGGTGAAGAAGGGATGTGGTCGAAGCTTAACCCAATTATTATGACGAAACGTATGATTGCAGTGCTGGCTTCATATAACCTGAGATAATTGCAAGGACATATAATATTGTTCATAAAGTCGCTCTAAAGTTGGAGATCTAGGTGACCTGATTGACAGTCACTTACTCATTATTAGTGCTAACCTTCAGGCTTTTATTCACGGTCATTGTGCGCATGTTTTGGGTGTCTAAATGCTGAACCACATCATGGAGGAGCTTGTTCTGCAAGTCTGATTGGTGTGAACATAGTCCTTGTAACATTGTACTGTCTATTCATTACACTTGTTCAGTCAATTTTTGCACATTTGTCAGTAGACTTGAAACTAAGCATAAGGCTACTTTCACACCTGCGTTAGATGCTGATCCGTCTGGTATCTGCACAGACGGATCCGCACCTATAAATGCAAACGCTGGTATCCGTTCAGTACGGAGCCGTCTGCATCACTTAGTAAAAAAAATAATCTAAGTGTAAGTCAAATGGATCCGTCCTGACTTACATTGAAAGTCAATAGGGGACGGACCCGTTTACAATTGCACCAGATTTGTGTCAATGTAAACGGATCCGTCCCCATTGACTTACATTGTAAGTCAGGACGGATCAGTTTGGCTCCGCACTGCCAGGCGGACACCAAAACGCTGCAAGCAGCGTTTTGGTGTCCGACTCCAGAGCGGAACGGAGCCAAACTGATGCATTCTGAGCGGATCCTTATCCATTCAGAATGTATTGGGGCTAAACTGATCCGTTTTGGGCCGCTTGTGAGAGCCCTGAACGGATCTCACAGGTGGACCCAGAAACGGCAGTGTGAAAGTAGCCTTAGATGTCATGCACTCTACAGTGTGCCGGCCTGCCCATGCTGCAGACCGCAAATTGCGGTCTACAGTGCACGGGCACTGACTGTGTGCCCACTGTCTGCAGACGTGGATCCATTTACTTAAAGGGGTTCCTCGATCTGCATGCACTACTTTTTTGCGGTCCAGAGGCATGGACATAAAACCCATAGAAGCACTCTGTAGTGCTTCTGATCTCTTCCGCACCGCACTGTATCTCCCGGATTGCGGGCCCGTTCACGTTAATGGGTGCCCACACGGCTGGTGCCCGTATATTGCAGAACCACTGTTTTCGGGCCACAATAAGGGCACGGCCGGCACACTGGTGTATGCATGAGGCCTGAAGGGGTTCACTTAGGCAAATGGCATTTATCATGTAGACATAGTTAATACAAGGCACTTACTAATGTATTGTGGTAGTCCATATTGCTTCCTTTGCTGGCTAGATACATTTTTTTTTTTTCCATCACATTATACACTTCTCGTTTCCATGGTTACGACCACCCTGCGATCCTCGAGCGGTGGTCGTTCTTGCACAGTATAGGAAAAAGCACCGTCCTATGCACACTCCAAAGGTCCCAGCCATCTGAGAGGCCAGTGCTTTTTCCTATAGTGTGTGTGTACACTGCCACCGCTGCTGGATTGCCGCTGTGCCACCGTGCTGTTGTATCGAGTTTTCTTCCAGGAACAGTGCCCCTCGTCGTCATGGCCTGTGTGTAATATTACGGCTCAGCCGCGCTCACGTCACCATCCTGGCTGTTTTCTTCTACATGCAGTTCAGAACCGTCCTCTGCCATTGTGTCTAGACAAAAACCGCCCGGATTTACTTATCTCATCGCTGCAACTACAAAGGGCGGGTGATCGGGGCAATTATTGGGAAGGAAGGTTCGTGCAGATGCTCCTACCCCATGATTGGCCTGTGTGTCACAATCAGCGGCACAAAAATTCATTTCTCTGCAGCACATTCAGGTTTTTATGTAGTTTTTGAAGCCAAAACCAGGGGTGGATTCAGAAAAGAGGACATCTGACATGAGTATTTACTCTGCTTTAATGATCCACTGTATTCTGCAGTGTTGGAGGTTTTTTCCTAAAGTATACCTCCCATGGAAAATGTAAAAAAAAACGTACACCACTTTATTTTTTTTATTTTTTTAGATAGATAGATAGATATTTTAATGCCTCTGTATGGAGTAGGGCACCATAACATGCTATTCCTTACCGCGGGGGAAGGGTGTATTGCCAGTCCAATGGAGGCTTGTTATGTGATGCATACAGGGAAGGTGTTAAAGGGGTTGACTGAGTTGTATAAAAACTCGGGTAGCCCCTGTAAATGGCCTAAAATAACAAATGAATGAATACTCGCTTGTTTTCTTCCCTGTTTCTTCATTCGCTGCGCTCTGGTCCTCTTGTTGCTGACGGCACCTTTTTGGCTGCAGCGGTGGCATTCTGTGCACCGGTCACTGCTGCAGCCAAGAAAGTCATGTGAGCGGTGCTCGGGATGCCTCAGCTGAGGCCAGCGTTTGGCTGCAGTGATGACCGGTGTTCACAGAACGTCACTGCTGCAGCCAGAAAAACTGAGCGCAGCGATGAGGACCGAAACGCAGGAAGCAGCAGTGGAGAAAATGGGCATACGTTCATTTGTTGATTTAGGGGGCTTACAGGGGTTGCCTGCATTTTTATATAACCCTGGTTCTTGTCACTTGTACATGAAGGTGAACTGTGTTTTTGTGTCCGTACAGTAATTACTCTATCATTAGGCAAATAGATACCCATCAGTAATTGGGATGTTTAAAGGGGACGGAGCTGAGCCTTTTTGTTCTAGCAGGATGCAAGTAATCCAGACTGTTGTTGGCGTGCTGATAAGAAGTAATATATACTGTTTGAAGTCTAGAAAAAGCCCAATTCCAAGTGATTTAAAAAAAAATATATATATATATATCCCAGTGATATATGAAGCCTCCTGTTTCGTGCAGGCAGCTAGTATGTAACCGATACTGCTGGAAGTCTGGTTCCATCTCTCATGAAAATGAGATGGGTCATCAGGTGACCACACATGGAGTTGTAGGGTACAGGAACAGGCGGTTTCCCAAAGAATGCATGACAAAGACTTGCACGACTGTACTCACAAGGCAGCCACTGGATGAAAGTGCCAGAAACCAGATGTTTCTAGGTTTGTGGGTATTTACTTAGAAAAGAAACCTCCCCCTATATAGTAAGCTGTCATCATCAAACCATCATAGGTGAAGAATATAGTCACATCATATGCGTGTCCGGACAGCTGTATTCTGCGGAACTAAATATAGGTTCAGAGGACTCAAATAATTGTATTTATTAAGGCTCTGATCACACTTGCATTTGGGGATTCTTTCATGGTTTCTGGTATTTTTGATCACAAGAAAAGCACAGTCTGCTGCCATCAAAAACATCGGAGCCCCAATGGATCCTGGTAAGTCAGTGGACCAGTAGGCATTTGCCAGTTTCTGAGTGGATTTGGCATATTTGTCTGAACTCAATCATAAATGGAAGTCATGACCCAAGAGCGAACAGAGCTGTAAGGTAGCAATGTCTTTTCAGTAGTTATGGGCAGTGGCGTAGCTATAGGGGTCGCAGCGGTCACAATTGTGACTGGTGCCCTAAGTCAGGGGGGTCCCCCAGGAATGACGGATTAAAGTCTGAGTGATTTACAAAACCGGCTGCGGGCGGCTAGGTAAGTTCACATAGGGTGGGTGCGGAGGCAGAGTCTGTGTGCGTGCAGGCGCAGCAAGGAGAGGGAGTGGTCCCGCTCCCATCTGGCAGAGTTGTACGGGCCGCCGGACGTGAAGGAGGTGAGGCTGCGTGCCGTGAGGTGAGGCACGCCGGCGTGATCTCTCTACAGTGTTCAAGGTGCCCAGCTGCTCCCTTATCCCCTCTGCTGGTGGGTACCAGGCCAGCCCCTGTACTGCTGTGCATACTGCAGGGCTAGCTGTGGGTGGGCACAGACCAGGTGATCGGTGCCCACCTCAGGGTAGGAGCTGGTGCCTGGCAGTTGATCGGGATCTGGCAGCAAGCTGGCGCCTTTGTTGATGGGTGGCTGGCATGCCAGTCCTCAATGCCCAGGCTTCAGAGCGGAAGATCCCCCTCAGTATGGTAGGGCAGGGTGACCTGGATTTGGCAGCAGGCTGGTGGCTGTGTTTATTGGCATGGTAGGGCACTGGTACGGCAGGCATTGCCCAGCTGCTGAGCTGATCGTTTGGCACACTCTGCTGTGAAGGGACAGCACCATCTCCTGGGGGCAGAGGGTCTTGTGCTCATGCTCTTATGATGGGCAGATAAGGGTTAATAACATACTAGTTTTGTCCTCTTGTCTGCAGAGCTGACAGTCCTGTTCCTGCTTGTGCCAGTGCTGATGGGCATGAGCTGGGATTATCTTGGCTGCAGAGCTGACATGTTTACAGCTGTACTGATGGGTTTATGCCGTCCCTTGGCTGCAGAGCTGACTCTCCCTCTCCATGCCTGTGCCTATATTGATGGGTATGATAGTATATAGCCCTCCCTTGGCCGCAGAACTGACTCTCCCTCTCCATGCCTGTGACTATATTGATGGGTATAATAGTATATAGATGATAATAATAAAAATAATAATAATAAAAATAATAATATTCTTCACTTATTGGATTAAAATAAAATGTATTTTCTTTGTGAGAGTTGTTCTGCCATTGGGCATGGTGGGCGTGCAGGGGTCTGGTGGTGGTAGGAAATGGTATTGAGGGTAGGGTGGGCTCAAACTGAACTCTTGCGCCAGGGCCCATGAGCCTGTAGCTACGCCCCTGGTTATGGGCCAAATGATTTGTGTAAATAACTCCCCATACACATCTACACTCTGCTCAGCCGAGCACGTGTCTTTAATGGTGAAAATGGAAAAACACTAGTGACAAACACCACTGGTGGCAGCTTATGTCCCTTGAGAACAAAGGCTCGGACATATAGACCCTCCCACCCCCACAACGGTACTCTGATCTGTGACCAGATAGGATCTCACTGTATCATAAGTCACTATGATTTAGTCACTTCAGGTCAGATGAGGTGCGGCCAACATATGGGGTGTTTTTCCCAGATTGGACAACTGTGTGCATGCAGTCTTAGGCCTATTGCACACAAATGCACGAACACCCACCGTGGGGCAGCCACAGCGGATCGCGGACCCATTTACTTTAATCCACGATCTGGCCGTTCTGCAAAAAGATAGAACATGTCCTATCTTTTTGTGGAACAGAAGTACGGGACGAAACCCCAGGGAAGCAGTCCGTAGTGCTTCTGTTCCGCTTCTCTGGATTTGCAGACCCATTGAAGTGACTGGGTCCGCATCCGTGATGCGGAATGCACATGGAAAGGTGCCGTGTATTGCGGATCTGCAATAAGCCACGGAGCACCCACATTTGTGTGCAATAAGCCTTTTTTTTTTTTTTTTTTTTTTTTTTTTTTTTCTGCGTTTTTATACTTGTTTGTCAATTTGGTTATGTTTCTGGTTTTCATGCTTTAGGAGAAACCTCTTAGATGACTTATGATTGGTAATCATCTTAGTTTTTACACTTGCCTGTACATTAGGTACAAAAGGGACCTCCATTTCAAGAAAAATAAATGTCATCAGTGATCACTTTGTAAATGGTAATAGCATGTAGGCTTCAAAAAAGTTAGCAGAATGGAGATACTGAATTTACCAGCAACTTGCGGCTCGGACATTTGCAGTGTGACCATGTTTTTTTGGACTTAAATGTTTCATTGATGGAATAAATGGCAGAATTAATTCTCCCTAGATTTTAAACATACCGTACATTAGTCACTCCGTACTATACTGTCCTGCCTCATCTGTACTTTTGGGAAGGGCTTAAACATCAGTGTTTAGCCCTAGTCTAATTATGGTCTTACCTTTTATAGGGTGGCCCCCACTGATGCCATGGCACTTATTTTTTTTATTTTATTTTTCCAAAGACACTGTCTACTGTTGGCCCTGTTAATGACCCGTTATACTAGGCGGAGACTCTGTTTCGCTGGGGGCGGTTCTGTTCTCCGTGGCTGTGAGCGCATCCAATCAGAGCGCACCGCTCTTAGCCAGGGAGAATGAGCTCCTCCCTGGGGCTGCCCTATAAGGTAAGACCATAATTAGACTAGGGCTAAACTGATGAAAGGTCCTCTTTAAATGGTTAGTGCAATGTCAAACAAGTCCTCAACCTAGACTAGAAGCTTAGAAAGGTCTACTTGACCATGAGTGGTACCTTACAGCTTTACTATACTGTGTGCAGAGCTAGCAGGTACATTTCCAGGATGTATAAGTGTTTGCCTGTAAATAACCCACAAGCAAGGAGATGCCCTGAATTGGGGAGGAACGATGGCTGAGTGAGTAATTTTACGTCACTGCAGCCTTTGTCCCCGATATCCTTTATCCTGCTGGAAAGTCAACATCTTAGTGAATGGGGAAACACAAGAAGCATTAGGTGGCTAAGAGGTTACCACAGGTGACTGTCACCACCGAGGTGAAGCCTTTTGTTACGTTCTCTGTGATAGGTAAAAGATCTCCAAGTAAAGGCTTTGCTCTTAACAGATAGAGAAGATTAGAAACATACATGAGAAGTTTCACAGGAATGAGTCCATATCGGTGATTTCCAGCGTTCAACAATCCAGCTGTTGCCAAACTACCGTACTGTGAAAGAGTTTAGGCAGGCGCGGAAAGTAAGAACTATCTTCAGCACAATGGAGGTGATGATATGACTCCCACAAAGCCCCGATCTCAACATCATTGAGTCTGTCTGGGATTATGTGAAGCAAGCCTACATCCACAGATGATCTGACTGTGGTTAGTTCTCCAAGATGTCTAGAACAACCTCCCTGCTGTGTGTGTGCGCGCAAGTGGACTGAGAACAATTGATTCTGTTTTGAAGGCAAAGGGGCAATCACATCAAATTGATTTGATTTAGATTTCTCCTTTACATTCACTTTGCATTTTGTTAATTCATACACTTACTTTGCAGCATTTTTACCACCTGCCTAAAACTTCTAGCATGCCTTGACAGCTTTTGGATGCTGTGGCATGCTGGGATTTGTAGCTTCACAACACTTGGAGACCACTGGTCTGCACAGTTAAAGGAAACCTGTCACCAGGATTTTGCGCATAGAGCTGGGGACATGGGCTGCTAGATGGCCGCTAGCACATCTGCAGTACCCAGGTCCCATAGCTCTCTGCGCTTTTACTGTGTTAAAAAACAGTTTTGATTGATATGCAAATGACCTGATATGAGTCCTGTAGCCGGAGATGAGTCAAGCGGAAAGGAGCCAAGCACCGCCCCGCGTCCTCCGAATCTTGCTGGCTGACGTCACAGAGCTGGAGCGCCGAAATCTCGCGATGAGCGAGCTAGCGCATGCGTAGTTCGTTCCCTGTGCTGATGCCAGCACAGGGAATGAACACGATGCCGACACTGCGCATGCGCTAGCTCGCTCATCGCGAGATTTCGGCGCTCCAGCTCTGTGAGAGCTATGGGGACTGGGTACTGCAGATGTGCTAGTGGCCATCTAGCAGCCCATGTCCCCAGCTCTATGCGCAAAATCATGGTGACAGGTTTCCTTTAAGTCTGGTGGTGTTAAGTTTCTTCTTTGCCAAGTTGACATAGGTAGTCTTATAGGTCAGGCAATGCATCCTGGGGAAAAAAGAAATGGACGGACTCTCTAGAGCCCCCTGTTGGATGCCTTAAGAGCCACACTGCTCTGAGCTGACCACGTGCAAAAACTCAAAACGTCTTGGATTTTAGCCTGTTTTAAAGGGCCAGTCGGGGGCTTTTGTCCTCTTAGATAAATTTGAAACAATACACATTGGGGGGGATATCTCATCAGTTTCATTTTCCTTTCTTCTGATTGGTCAGAAGAACAGGGGGAAAAAAAACAAAAAAAACGGGCCCTGTGACTTTTTTTATTTTTTATTTTTATTCCCCATCTAAAATAATAGATCTCAGACAGAAATGGCTCAAACGGATGCAAAGTGTGCATAAGGCTAGGGCTACATTGCGACATGTCACGCGCCATTTATTGTAAAGAGAGTGCAAGGTGTTGCACTGCGACAATTACAATAAATGTCACAATGTAGTCGTACACCTTTTGTTGGGTGACAAATGTTGAAGTGCAGCCTTAGCCTAATTGATGCACAGGATACTTTATCTTTTTCTTTTCTTTTTTTTCCCCCCTGTTCTGATGGATCAAAAGAACAGAAAATGAAACCGTGACGTGAACTCCCCCTTAGGCCTCGTCCACACTTCAGTGTTTGGTCAGTGATTTCTGAGCCAAAACCAGAAGTGAAGCCTACACAGTGATAAGGTATAATGGAAAGATCTGCTCCTGTGCTGTGGTTTTGACCCGCACCTGGTTTTGGCTCACAATTACTGACCAAACACTGAAGTGCGAGCGAGGCCTTCGGCCTCATGCACATGACCGTTGTGTGTTTTGCAGTCCACAATATGAAGATCCGCAAAACGTGGATGGCTTCTGTGTGCGTTCCGCCATTTGCGGAGCGGCACGGACAGCCATTGATATAACTGCCTAGTCTTGTCTGCATAACGGACAAGAATAGGACAGGTTATATATTTTTTTTTTTGAGGACCACGGAAAGGAGCAACGGATGCGGACTGCACACGGAGTGCTGTCCGCATCTTTTGCAGCCCCATTGAACTGTAGCTTGGATGCGGACCAAAACAACGGCCGTGTGCATGTAGCCTTATTGACAATATTAACTGAATTATATTTTGTTTTACCCCTTTTACTTCTGATTTAAAATTTGAAATTAATACCAATTTTGGTCCCTTTCAGGTCTTGAACCCGTGAGATGCATGTGATGGTGGACGACGTTTTCTACTGCCTTGCGGTCCATCATTAGTGATGCCCCATTTGATGACAACTCTACATCAAGATGCATGTTATGAACTGTGTATCCCTGGTCAATGATAAGGAGATTGGTGATTGCACTGTGGTCATTAGTGACTTCATGCTTGATGACCGATTAAGTGCTGCACCTGAAACGCCGCCACCACCTCCTCCGCCTCCACCCCCACCTCCTCCACCACTTCCCTTTCAGAATCATGACTCTCACCAAGGGCCACCGCCGCCACCTCCCCTACCTGGTGCGCCCCCACCTCCTCCATTTCTACATAACGGTATTTATGGACATGGCAGTAACAACAGAAAAAAGAGAATGAGGAGCTTTTTCTGGAAAACCATCCCTGAAGAGAAAGTCAAGGGTAAAACCAACATCTGGACTTTAGCTGCTAGACAGCATCAGTACCAAATTGACACAAAGACAATCGAAGAATTGTTTGGGCAACAAGAGGATGGAAAGCCAGGAGTCTTCAAGAGAACTGGGAGCTCTAGGTTGTCTTTCCGTGAGCTGAAAGATGAGGTAACTGTTCAATAATGCTAAAGGGAAAAGTGACGTTATTTCTGTAGCTTATTAATGTGTGGAATCGAGTTATACGTTCATATAACATACCAGGGCTGAAAGTTTCTTCATTTGGGTCATACAAACTAGACTTGGGTCAGCAGGACATGTGAGGTGTATGAAATGCTCGGGTGATGTTTGTACGGCAAAATTGGGGGTAGAAAGGAACGCGCATGTGAATTTGAACATGACCAATCCAGGGACATAAGAGGCAGGGGCTTTTTCCCCTTCATAAACGCAGTTACACTCTGCTGAACCGAGCATGCATGTGTGTGGGGGGTTTGTTAGGAACAGCTGTTCGCCAAGAGCGTGGCTATTGCTAGTGGAAGTGTTTGACCTTTTTAAGATGTAATTCTGACCAAATGAGGCAAAAATCACCACGTGGTAAACCAAGGGGGCGATGTACGAAGATTAGCATGTTCTCTGCGCACAACTTTTCATAAATTAAAAGGGTTTTCTGAGATCTTTTTTTACTTATGACTAGTGTTGAGCGAACTTCTGTTTTCAAGTTTGGCGTATGAGGTTCGAGTTGTCTAAGAATTCAGTTATGGATTCCGCTACCAACACTACTCATGACCCATCCTCTGGATAGGTCTTTAGTATTTGATCGGCGGGGGTACGACACCTGGGACCCCTGCCAATCAGCTGAAGGGCCCACCAGCCCAGCGCTGTACATAGTATCGCAGCCCAGCCCCATTCACTTCAATGAGGCTGAGCTGTGCCTAGGCCACGTGAACGATGAACATGTCATCACTCGGCCTAGGGAAAGCAGAAAGAAGGCCACTGCGCTCACAGAATCGCCTCTGCCTTCTCAAAACCCAGGTGTCGGACCCCCACCAGATACTGATGACTTATCCCAGTGATGGCTAACCTCCGGCACTCCAGCTGTGGTGAAACTACGACTCCCAGCATGCTCCATTCATTTCTATGGAGTTTTGAGATCAGCCAATCAAGTGTGCATCTTGGGAGTCGTAGTTTTACTACAGCTGGAGTGCCAAAGGTTAGCCATCACAGACCTATCCTGAGGATAGGCCACCATTTAAAAAATTTCAGGAAACCTCTATGTGATAGTGATATTGTCTGGTATTAGGAATAGAATAGGGTAACTCCTTGGGCTGCGTAGGCAAGGTGTTAAATTGCAGTATGATTTTTGGTGGAGAAAAGTGGCCTCGCTAGCCACACCATATCGGCAAGTGCTGTTTTGGGGGTAAAGTATGTGACAGTTTACCAGTCAGATATCTGCCACCTTTTTGGCGTCCGTGCTGTTCCCTGTAGCCTGACTTTCTTTAAGCTGCTCATTCAGAAGAGAACGTGAAGCTCTAGGTGTGCACTGTTATTTGAGCCATATTTAGTAAAAAGTATAGAAATCCATTTAAAGTAATCCTATTTTTGTTGTAGCCATAGTAATACTGAAGATACTGCAATGTATATAGGTCACTTTCTGGTGCTATCCAATTAGCAGTAGGATCCCAATTAGACTTGTGAATCTTTAATTGCTGGTGCGAAGCTGTGCAAGCAGATCTGTTTAGTGGCATTGCCCCTGGATACGATGCATGGTGCACGCTGCATTATGGAGACTGATCTGCCCTCGTATCTGAAGCTGATCAGCAGATCAGGGAGATGACCTGCAGTTTCATTGTGTGTTCCTAAATTTTGCAATTTATACATATTTTCGGTTAGTATCCAATCCACATTTTTTGCAGATGGTACACGGACACATTCATTCCGATGGAGCCACAAAAATGCAGAGAGCACAGGAATGCCATCTCATCCCAGTTGAAAGCATGGGTGCATGTATGGCCGGCCTCGAGACCTAACCCTCCCTGAAAATCCAGATTATTTAAAGGACCGTTTTAGAAAAAAAAAAAAGATCGCATATTAACATCCTATCGGACTATTCTATGTCTTGGCTTTGTTTTGTTTTTTGCAAAGGTGGATGGTTCTCCGGGTATACTACATTCATTTTAATGGGGTCACCGAAAATGCTATTTCCGTCTGCTCTATAGAAATGAATTAAAGCAGGGGCCGCGCATGCGCGGTGCGCTCCCATTCACTTCTATGGGAGCAGCGCTTGGTGGTGGTGGACGGACCCTGGGAAATCCAGGGTCCTCCAGCCACAGCTGTCCCTGCGCCGTTCTCGCTGTAGGTACGGGTCCCAGAGGTGGGACCCGCACCTATCCGACAATGGGGGGTATATCCTAGCTATATGCCCCCATTGTCTGTGATGGGTATACCCCTTTTAATTACAGCATCATACATTATGCTAATCTCTATGCATCTTTATCTAAACCTATCAAAAGAACAATAGAACTGTCATAGTGTTGTCCCAATTCTACACCTACTATCATCATGGGGATTACTTTGCAGATCATCTTCCCCTCACAGTAGCAGGAAACTGACAGTGGATTGCCTGTCTGTATGGAAGGTCATTTGTGTTGTGTTTTAAAAATCATATTTTTTATTAATTTTTTCGATGAATATTAAGTTTACACAATGCCCCTTTCTGATGGAAATGCCCACACAGTCAGCCATTTTATGAGCTTGTCATTCATGGTTGATCTGTGAAGATTGTCATCTCGGACAGTTCCATAAATTAGAATAATAAATGACTGATCTCTGCCGTGGTCTGAGTAGATGTGGCTAACGTCTAAGGTAAGACGTGCATGTTTTGTACAATGGTCCTGTCATCTTGGAACAATAGGGGAGTAGATATAAAGCTGTATGAGCCGTCATGCTGATATCTGTAGTGCTTCTGAGTGCATGGAGTGGTGTAGATAGTGTTTGATGGATCAGGTTCAGAAAAATGATGATGAAGGGGCGGTGATTGGAGACGAGTTAGATTAGGGGATGTGATAGGCCCCCCAATGATGAGATGCAGATTTATCATTAGAATGGGCTCCTGACAATGATGGATTGATTTGTGTCAGAGGTAGTCAGAAAATCCCCCGACCGGCCATTGACCATCTCTGGTGTGTGGCCAGCTCTAGTGCCTGATGGTTGGTGAGATTGGGCCGGGCCCTACTGATACAAGGCGGCAGGCTATGCAGAGCTCCTTGTTTTGCTTCTGGATATTTCGGTGCAGGCTGTGGTCTTAGGTGTGATCCTGTTTGAAGGTGGAGACAATAACAGGCGTTGCACATGTGGGAAGCGTACAGGGTGTAAGAACAATGTATTCTGGCTGGTGCCTCCACAAGGTGATTCATGCTTCTCTTTGCATTTCCCAGAGCAGCCAATGATTTTACAGCCACAAAGGGATGATGTGTTAGAACGAAATCTCTGAGATGTCACTTTACCCCTGGAATACAGCAGCGGCCTATAACCTATAAATTATATATAATTATATTTATATATAGATTTACATTCCTAATCGGAATTGATTTCCTGAAATGGCTACATTGTCCCTAATAAGCAAATATTTGACCCACATTTTTCTAAAGTAGTTAAGTTGCTCCAGGAACCTACCTGGAGACTTTAATGCATTAGCAGTGTCACGTTTGCTTCCGTATCCTGTATACTGGGATCCATTTTTCCTAAAGCAGAAAGACTTTTTGGGGGGCATTTATTAAGATTGGCGATTGCGCTGGCAGTGGATGCACCAAAGTTATGTTTGAGGCGGGGTGTCTACATAACTTTGCCACTTGCTGCCACTGGCCCTTGCTGGCGTACATTAAGATAATTTTCCATCTGAAAAACAGGCGCGGAAAATGACGAATGAGGCAGGTCTTCCGCACTCACGCCATGCCCCCCTTTTTTTTTTTTTTTTTTTTTTTTTTCTTTTTTTCTTTTTTTATGCCACTAAGCAAAAAAGGGGAAAAATCAGATGTTGCCGCAAAACACCTTTGTGACACAATCTGCGACATACGTTTTTTGAAAGGAGCTCTCTCTTATGGGACAACGCCGTTAATAATTTTGTAGCTGCAAACATATACCCTACTTGTATCTTTAACCACAATTAGATTAGAATTAGATATTTTTTTTAAAATTAGCTTTGTAAAAATCCAGTATAAAAGGTGCCGCTTTGTTCTGCTGTCACGTTTTCAGCTTGCGCCTAATGTGCATTAGACATACAAACAAACTCTATGGCCCAGATTTACTAATGTCTGAGCCTAGAATATGTCTAAGGGTTCATTCACACGGGCGTTGTTCGTCTGTTCTGTGTATTGGGGCGGCAATTTGGGGTCCCCAATGTATGGGCACCATCCATGCGGCTGCCGCAACAGATCCAGGCCAATTGAACTTGAATGGGGCTGTGATCCGTCTGCACTGCTAAAAATAGAACATGCACGGAGTGTTTCCTTGGGGTTCCGTGCCTCCGGTCCACACCGACCTTCCGGATTGTGGACCCATTCAAGTGAATGGGTCTGCATCAGTAAAGCGGGGTGCACAAGGCCAGTGCCTACATATTGCGACCCGCTGTTTGTGGACCGCAATACAGGCATGGCCGAACAACGGCTGTGCGCATGCGCCCTAAGGCTGAGCTCAGACTTCAGTTATTGTGAGCCCAAAACCAGTAGTGGAGCCTGTTTTTGACTCGCGCCTGGTTTTGGCTCACAGTAATCAATGGAAATAACGGACTAAATAACTGAAGTGTGAACCCAACCTAAGAAGTCACACAATTTAGTGCAAAAAAAAAAGCTTTCTACACTTTTTCCCTACTTGCCCTGAAAGGGATCGGCATGGTGCAGGAAGAAAATTTGCCACAATTCTGGTGTAAAATTCTATTTCTATGGAAGTCAACCAATAGTTGGTATAAAGTCTGCGTTGGCGTGCTTTGTCACATTTATCAAGGGTCACAGGTTGTTTGCTAAATTTGTCTCATCCTTAAGCCTAATACTTTTTTGTGTAGAAAAGCTACCCCAGTTCTCCTACATCACCGTCCTACTGGAGTGAGACTGCAACCTCCAAAGAGCAGCCTGCCGGAATTCACCAGATCCGGCACTGCTGGATGTGGACGGATTCCTCCGGCCCTATTAAGCATTTGCGGATCCGCAATACACGGGCACCGTTCCGTGTGCATTCCGCATCACGGATGCGGACCCATTCACTTCAATGGGTCTGCAAATCCAGAGATGTGGAATGTTGCAGAACGGAGGCACGGAACGGAACCCTACGGAAGCACTGAGGAGTGCTTTCGTGGGGTTTCGTCCCGTACGTCCGTTCCGCAAAAAGATAGAACATGTTCTATCTTTTTGCGGAACGGCCAGATCGTGGTCTAATTAAAGTGATTTGGTCCGCAATCCGCTGCGGCTGCCCCACGGTGGGTGTTCGTGCATTGCGGCCCACAGCACGGCCACGGGGCGCACACGTTTGAGTGCAGGAGGCCTAAGACAGCTCCCGTCCTGAACTCCTAGCACCATTATATTGATTTATGATGCTATGTAACCCTTAGAGGTCTGGAATGTATTGGGTAACAGTGACATCATGATGTCGATGTTATCCAATACATCCCAGAACTCTAAGGGTTACATGGCATCATAAATCAATATAATACTATAGGACCCCGGAAGTGCTGGGAGGTCAGGACGGGAGCTGTCTTATACTCACGCTTCGAGTCCGGACAGTACAACTCGCTCATGTGAAAGCGGCCTAAGGGTGCCTTCACACATTGCGTTTTTTGTTGTAGCTGATGCTGTGGATCATGTGTGTGAATTATGTTGCGCGACAAGACTTTATTTGCGTTCTGTTCCGCTGCAGAATGTTAATTCCACGCCAGAACAGGATGCAGGTATTGACACTTCATCCCCATAGGCGAACATGGGGATGTCTCTATGGTGTGGAAAATTCCACAATGTGTGAAGGCACCTTTACAATGCAAAAAGTCGCACATTTTTGCACAAGTAATCCAAACAGTCACAAAAGCCCCATTTTCCAATGTTTTGAAGCCAGAATTCTGGAGTGAAGGCATGATTAAATCAGGGCCTCCTGTGTTCTAGAGAATACTGTAATCCATTTTTGGAATGCTCTGGGTTTGCATTAGTCATGCCACAAGTCATCCTCTGTATTGTGGGGTTTCTAACTATATGGTGTGGGTATGTATGATACATTTAAGGTGCTTGAAGTGTCACTGCATAATGAGTGTGTTGTCTTGTAGCAGGGTCGCCCCTGTTATTTGAGTGCACTGATGCCCCCATGGGCATTGCAGAATGTCACTAAGGTTACCCGTTCAGTCATTCAGACTGCCAGCAACTCGGCCTTGTTCATACCATGCCATAAATGTGTAATAAACCTTTTTTGTGGAAACAAGTTGAAATAACAGCGGGCGCTGCCCTCCGTGGGTGTCCAGCAATCTGTGTGACATCCCTTTGTTTGTTTTGTTCATGCTGCAGACCACGGCTTTAGTAAGAGACGGCTATAAATCAGTGGAATGTCACCAGACTCCCAGTAACAGTCGCCTGTTGACGTATGTGTCCTGAACTTTTTCCTCCGTCCCTTTTGATGAACCCATGTCACAGAATGGTGATATGTCTATATTGCATTTTTCAGCTTAACAAATAAAGAGATGCCGGTTTTACCAAAATATTATACATTATTTTTAGTCATATTTTGTCTAAAGAGCTGAAATGACACAATGACTTTTGGCTGGAGCTCTTGTGATGTGGTATTCTCTGGATGGTGGGAGTTATAGTGCTGCTTCCATCTCCATTTCCAGTTG
Source organism: Bufo gargarizans (assembly GCF_014858855.1). Classification (NCBI taxonomy): domain Eukaryota; kingdom Metazoa; phylum Chordata; class Amphibia; order Anura; family Bufonidae; genus Bufo; species Bufo gargarizans. The sequence continues at coordinate 176,737,879 of NC_058080.1, read as the reverse complement.
AATTGCCCTGGGAATCAGAAATCTTGGGCAGCTGATACCTTGGAGTGATTGATGGCTCTGGTTAAAAGGGTTGTACCATCTGAAACACTGGGGGCATATTGCTAGGACATGCCCCCAGTGTCTGATAGGTGCGGATCCCGCTGGCTTGGCTATTTTTGTCTGCACCATAGAAATCCATGGCGCAGTGACTGTGCTTGAGTGTTGCGCCTTTTCATTTCAATGGGACTGCCAAAAATCGCCAAACGTGGCACTCGGCTATTTTCAACTTTTCCATAGGAATGGAGGGTGGCTTCGTTCGAAGTGTAGGTGCGGGTCCCAGAGTTGAGACCCGCACCTATTGGACATTGGGGGCATATCCTAGTGATATGCCCACAGTCTCTAAGATAGTACAACCCCTTTAACAGAACTCACAGATATTCCTTGAGCTTTAAATGGGTTTTCCAGGCTCCTGATATTGATGGACGTATATATCCTTTATTAGTGATCATCACATTTAAAGTTCAGATACTTAAAGGGAGCCTGTCATCAACTTTTCACTGATGGCAGCATAAAGTAGTGACAGAAATGCTGATGTCAGCGGTGTGTCACTCATGAGCTAAAAGTAAGATGTTGCTGAGAACCAGCATCATAATCCTTGCAGCCCAGGCCTGGAAAAGAGTCACATCCACCTGAGAAGAGTCCTGGTTATACATAATCTCCTGCACCCTCGCCCATCTGCTGCTGATTGGCAGTTCTCTCCTAGAGAGAAAGGGAGACAACCAGGTAGGAGACTGTCAGTCATCAGCAGGTGGGCAGGAGAGCAGGAATTCATGAATAACCAGGACTCTTCTCAGGTGGCCGGGACTCTTTTCCAGGCCCAGTCTGCAATGATTGTGATGTTGGTTCTTGGCAACCACTTACTTTTTACTTATAAATGACAGACCGCTGAAATCAACTCACCTGTCTGTACTTCATACTGCCATTAGTATGGGCAGCAGAAAGTTGATGACAGGTTCCCTTTTAAGCCTTTGCTATGAATTAAATAGTAATATAATTATCCAAATGGCCTGATTTCTCCAATACTCGTAGTAAGGCAACTTCACATTGCTGTTCTACTTTGTATCATTTACTGTCAATGTAGATCGCCTACGCCCATGTTGGCATTGTTGTGAGGATCCACTGGGCACTGAGTCATTTGTTAAAAACTGAGCGCAAAGCCCTTCCTGATATGTTTTGCTGTTATGTGGCATCCTCAGGGGGCTATGGCAAGGAGACTCCTTCCCCTGGGTGATTTATCACCTCATGTTCCACCCCTATTTGTCATAACCAAATAGAGGGTTTTTTGGTTGTCAAGCCCCCTGTGTCTCTTGTGCGACAAGGGGAGTTTCCAGTAACATCTATAGTCTCCTCACAACTTAACATCCATATGAATGCCAAGATCCAAACATTTTCAGCAGAATATTGCACATAGTGCATCTTGGTGCCATTTATTCTCTAGGTAAGCGATGCATGCAAACCCAACTGTCTACATGATGTAAAAAGAAATGTGATTCATCAGACCAGGCCACGTTCTTCTACTACCACATGGTCCTATTCTGAGGCTCAAGTACCTATTGTAGATGCTTCCAGCAGTGGATAGCATAGGCACTATGACAGGTCTACATGGCAAGCAGTAATGCACTGTGTGTACTGACTCCTTTCTATCAGTCAACAGTAACTTTTTTAGCAATTCCTGCTACAGTTTCTCTTCTGTGGCTAGTAATCCTCGCAGAGGGCCTTAGGCTTCTATAAACCTGCGACTGGTTCAACGGTTGTCTTTCTGTGGACCAGTTTTGGTGGGTACTATCCACTGTATACCAGGCACTCCTCACAAGAATTTCCATTTTGCAGATGCTCTGATCCAGTCACTCAAATATTTACTCTTGCCTGTTTCCTTCTTCCAACACATGAGCTTTAAAGGCGTTCTCCTGGAATTAAGAAAATGAAAATGCTTAAGTATTTTATTATAAATATATTCCCAAATACCTTTCATTAGTTATAATGGCTTGTTTTGAACAATCATTAGGAGAAATAAAATGGCTGCCGTCCTATTACTACACACAAATCCTGTCCTAATCATACAGGAGGACAAGTTACTTCACAACACTGAGCTAAAGAGCTGCCTCATCCTCCACTCTGCTCTACATGTCAGGGATTATGATCCTGAATACAGCTGATAAAATCTCAGTAAGAGTAGAGTTCATGAGGAGACATGAAGCACAAAGAGAAGGGTTGGGGTGTAGATAATGGGCAGTATCACTTGTATGCAGTCTCCATTACCACAGCAGCACATTACAACAGTCTGTCCTGTCCATCCTCTCTGTACTTCATGAAAGCCATTCCCACAGAGATTATTCTTATCAGATGTATTCAGGATCATAATCCCTGACAAGTAGAGCAGCGAGGAGGATGTGGCAGCTGTTTAGCTCAGTGTTTTGAAGTAACTTGTCCTGTGTGATTAGGACAGGTTTTGTGAACTAATGGGACGGAGGCCATTTTATTTCCCCTGATTGCTCCACAGACAAAACGAAGCATTATAACTAATGAAAAGTATTTGGGAATATATTTATAATGTAATATCCAAGTATTTTCATTTTCTTAATTCTTGGAGAACCCCTTTAAGAACAGATTATTCTCATGCTGCCTAATACTGTACCTCCTGTCTTGTGCCACTTCATCTTCAAGGTTGTAAAGTTTTGGCTAATCGTTGTGTGTATATATAGCTTGACCTTCTACTTCCTTCTGCCAGTGCACCTGTATGTTAATGTCATGTAGCCACACGCTCTTTGTAAAGCACAACCATTGCCATTGTCTTGTACAGATCCATATGACCCAGCATGGAGGAGCTGGATGTAGAAACATATTTGCATGATGAAATGGAGCGTGGTGTTGTGCTACAAGTTATGGCTGTCCTCGAGGACTTTCCATGGAAATGTATTCCCACCAGAGAAATTAGCTAGTGACAGAAGTGCTATTCAACAGAATATCGTAAGAAAAGGTTGGTTGTGGATCCTGGCAGTGATTTTTTTCACTCTATGTATGATGGCTAATTGAACGGTACAGTGTGTACCTGTTCTGAAGTAGGAGCTGTTTTCCTGAACCTGGGGGCAAGACACGGATGTCCTACCGAGTATGTCTTTCCTGTTTATTGTGTTATCCTTGGCATCCGTCGTTGACACGTGACTCCACCAAGAAGAGTTGCTGCATGCCCAAAGCGGGATCTGGGATGTACAAGTGAAAGGATTGTTTAGTTTGCAATTAAATAGTTGTGGGCGAGTCCTCATTACTTAATATGTTTTCTGTAGTGAGACCTCTTATCCAGGCATCAACGTGCGTGTGGAAAACGTGTTGTGCATAAAGAAATGCGCACAAATCGGATGAAGGTGCTTGGCTACATGGACTCTGCCCTCAGGATACAAAGGAACTTGCATTTTTTTTTCTTATGGATCCTGGCTAGAAAATGCTAGATGACCTCTGGTCACCATTTGAGGCCCCGTGGTTAGCATTTGTAGCAAGGGGTTCAAAGCCAACCCAAAGCAAAATCTGCATTTAATTGTTTTTTCCGTGAGTTCAGTATTGATGACTTATTCTCAGGTCATCAATATCGGATCTGTAGGGGTCAGAACACCAGTACCTCTACTAATCGGATTTTTAGAGAGGCTACAGGGCTTTGGTGTTCTGGTGGTCGTTGCAGCCTCCTCACAGAATACCAAGCACAGCGCCGTACATTATATAGTGGCTGGGATTGGTAGTTTTAGCCCAGACCCGTTTACTTGAATGATAAAGAAACCCATGACTGAGGCCTCAAGATGCTTTACGTTGGGTGAATGGGGGCTTATAGATGCAATTGATTTGTGTTGGAAGCCTTCTGGCTGCAGTGTGAGTAGACCCTATTTTGTGTGTAGATGGGGATGTAAATGGGCTCTTAACAAGCTCTGCCTCTAATGCCACCAGATGTAAGGCAGTTATCCGATAAGTCAGTGTTTGACCAAATGAATAGGCCTTGAGACATGACTCAGATATTAAATAAGCCAGCATCTCATCTGCAGACAGCTTTTTCGGAGCAATGGCCCCTCATCAATGCAGACCATAGAGTACTGGCTTAACTGGGTGAGAGGCCTAAGTCAGGAATTGGGGGGGTACAAAGTCTCCTTGGGAAGAGAGCGCCTTAATCGGCGGGTGGAGACTTATAGGCCATACATGCTCCTCTGGAATTCCAGAGGACCATGTATGGCTTATAAGCCTCCTCACGCAGATTAAGGTGCTCTCTCCAAGGAGAGATAGTACCCTCCATATTCTATGTGTAGGGAACAGATGATAGGCGAAACTGGATTCTATGATTCTTATTCTCAATAAGATTAATTTCATCAAGGATAGTGTTCACATTTTACATCCTGTGCTCTGCTGCCCCCGATAACGACCTGTTTTCAGACATTTCACACAGACAGAAAGTGATGATGGCACGGCAGGAAGATGATAATGCGGGGGGAGCTCAGTCTTTTATTTTACATGCTGCCCGGCTCAGCCATTACGTGATGGCTCGCAGCACTGATAGCGGCAGTGGGGACACAAACATATCATCACTTTTGTAAAGTGTTTGCTGTGAATCCTGGGGTGTATGAAAGATGTGGACACATGGCGGTCACACAAGGCACCAGAGGAGATGAGCACAAACGTTTTGTGTCCTTATTTAGGTTTTATTTGTCTGATGCTAGATTATAATTTCTGGCACAATGTACAGAACGCCCGTCTTTTGCTCTGTAGGGCACGTCCTATTTCTCTGTATTATGTGGATGTGTCTTAATACATTTCATTTGTTTTCTGTCTCTTTTTTTTTTAGGTTTCTCTTCTGGATTCCAAACGAAGCATGAATATTGGGATATTCTTGAAACAGTTTAAAAAGTAAGCTCCGCTAATTGTGTGACCCATCTGGAAACCAGTATGTCCCACTCTGGCTCCTAGTTAGCCATTATTAAAATGAATACTAGTTAAAGGCAAATTGATTGAGAACTGCTTGAACTGGCTTAGCATTTGGGTCTTCAACTTCATAAATAATTTTGCAAACTTTTCATTAAAAAAATGTTATACAAATATCGGTAAAAACTGACATGTGACCTTCCTCATACACCAACAATCATGTATTAAAAGCTCCCTCAAAATGCCATGGTGTACCCAGTAAACCAGGCCTTTATCATACCGACTACAAGGAAGATCTGAGAGTTTCAAGACTGCTGAAAACTCCTGTATTGGTTTTAGGCCTTTTGTACACAAACTTATTTTCTTTCTGTGTCCCTTCCTTTTTTTTTTTTTTTTTTTTTTTTTTTTTTTTTTTTTACGGACAGTATGCGGAACCATTGACCTCAATGGGTCCACAAAAAAAACAGAAGGTACTCCATATGCATTCTGTTTCCGTATGTCTGTCTGTATTTCCGTTCCGCAAAAAAATAGAACGTCCTATTATTGTCAGAATTACGGACAATATAGTTCAGTTCTATGAAGGGCCAGCTGTTCCGTTCCGCAAAATACGGAATGCACACGGTTGTGATCCAATAATTTTTTTTTTTGCGGACCGCTAAATACATACGGTTGTGTGCAAAAGGCCTTATTCAGTGGAAGTTCAGTCTTTGATTTTGGTTCAATTTATTTTAATTTTATTTTAATTTTTATTTTTTTTGTTTCTTTAAACTTGCTATTAGGTCTGTTGAACATGTCATTGAAGATATCCATACGGGGAAGTGTGATTTGTACGACTCTGAAGCCCTTCAGGAACTTCTGAAGTTGTCTCCAGAGCCAGAGGAGGTAAGATTTGTCCTCATTCATGTTGATGTTGTAAAGGGTTACTGCTTCTCCTCCACAGAAGGTGATAGTGATAAAGACGCGGTGATCTCATTAGTGACGTGACTTTTTCCTTTGATAGAAGTGTCCAGCGCACTTGGCTATTATCCAGTGAACCTTCGACCTGTATATTCAGTTACAGAGGACGAGTACAACACATGTATTATTCAGGTTTTTGCCCACTTATAAAGTTTATATATATTTTTATTTACTTATTGCAGCACACGTCATAATGATGTGCTAATTGCGGGGAGAGCTTAACCCTATAGGTACCGTTTTGGGTTGTTTTACAGTGTGCTCCTCTCCAAAATAATTCTGATTTCACCATGATGCATGTGACCCCATTCATCTTTTCATCCAAACTCGCTGTTTTAAAGCATCAAATAACATATAATCGATATTTAAGTTGGAAAAAGCATATCCGGCCAGGTCACTACATTCCACTGCAGCAGTTTCCATTAGCTGCTGACACCCTTCCTGTCTGGGATAGATTGTCAGTGACAATAAAAGGGCCTGCTCTGCTGCTATATTGTCACACCGTAAGGTGTAGTACCATAACCATAGGTCTGTAGGTGAATACCTGGTTGCACTTTTTGGGGTGCCAATAAACAGTAATTATAAGCGATGGTGACCCGGCTGCTACATGTCCATCAGTAATTCCCTGGTTCTGCGTGGCTTGAGCACCAGCAGAAGGCAGTAGCATAGGGCGCACGGCTCTTTCAGGTTACTGATGTCCAGGAGCACTCCAGAGGGGGGCTGTTAGCTGACAACCAGGCCGTGGAGTCACTCTGAGTCAATTTTGGGTGGAATCTATGGAAATGTATTGACTCCAACTTTGGTTTCAAAATAAAAAATATTATGTATTAATATTGTAGAAAGGTATTAAATGCACAGCTTGTTGAATATTTACTTTTTCATATGAAATAAGAACATTTTAGAAATTTTAATCATGTCAATGATGTGTTCTATTCCTAGAACGCCGGGTATTTTTATTTTTATTTTTCAGCTGTTCTGCTCCGTTACAGGATTAGAACAATGGAAATAACGGAAGTGCCGGACAGGGCACATAACTGACTGAACAGACTCCATTGACTACAATGCCGTCCGTTCATTTTTCTTCAGAATCCTGTTTTTGTTTTTGTTTTTGTTTTTTTTGTTTTTGGTCTGGTCTTTGTGTTGGAATCTGTGACGGTGGCCCCAAACAGAGCCTCCAGCACATACGTGACCTCTCCCTAAGGCCTCTAACTAGCAGGGTTGTACAGTTGGTTGGTTTTCATGGTTGGAGGGTAGAAATATAGAGGAGTCAGTCAAGAGTTTGGTTTACCAACTCCGCAGCCTGCTGACCGCTCCTTTATCCTCCTGCACCAGAGCCTTTAAGTAGCCTAGAGTGGTTCTGTCTCTTCTGCCCCATCATAATTGTTATCATATGTCCCTGATTCAGCCTTCTTAAAGGGAAACATGTCCTTTAAAAGTAATGAAAGCTAGCACCTCCATTATAAAGCAAGAGATAACACCGGCTCCACCATTGACAATAGGTGATGGCTGGAGCTCCCCCTTCTCCCCGCACAGTATGACCCCCGAGAAGCTCAGAGCAGGCTCTTAACAATCTTCCATTGATGTCAAGGAGTCCTCTCCAGTCTATAGGTTCCTTTGTCCATGTGACTGCCGTAAAGCAAATCTCTAGATGCCGTCAACAGTGCAGCAGCTCGGGCAAGATGGCCGCCCCCCACAACCACATACAGACCGTAAAAGAAAATGAAATCTACAATGGGATAACAAAAGCAGGTCATAAACAGGTTTCACGATCTGGTGCTAATTGGTAAAATAATCATCAAAATGATATAATCCCTCTGAAGGAGGGGACATTACTCATGAGACAAGCCTGGTGTAATGTGACTACACCTAAAACAATACTTTGTATTACTGCTAATGAGGGAAGTAATATGAGCGTAACTATTTCTCTGGATCTCTAATGTTAATCCTTTTATACAAAGGTTGTTATTTTGCTTTGTTAGATGTGCTGGCAGCGACATTGCCCTGCAGCCTCGTCTGTTATCACTCCGCAGATTACGTGTAGTGCCAAAGGACTTGAGCAAGCTTTTAATATGAGCTTGATTTGATTTACGAGTACTTCCCACTATTCATATTTTTCATGGCTTTTCTTAGAAAAACCTATTAATATTTAAAGACATTTAAAATCTGTCTATCTGGAAAGAACAGTTGAAGTGGTTTTACGTATTTCAGTGAATGGGCGTCAGATAATGTTCTAGACCTGTGAGCTGCAGGGAGGATCGTCATTCATGAACGGCTATACGTGGGAGATGTGCGTACATGTGTGGCCGATCCTTACCGACGTGGACGAGATAGAAGTAGTTGGGAAACTGGAGACCGCTACTCAGTAACCAGATTTTAGTCAAGTCTAGTAGGTGGTTTGAGTATTTATCACTTGATCAATTGACCCTCTGGAGACTGAGCTGCTATTACCACCTCTTATATTAGTTAGTGCCGATATGTTGTGTAGCACTGGATAGAACTTGTCAGTGATCCAGAAAGGACCCGATCACTTGGATGTGGCCAGCACCTAGTTATTTCTCCCTTGTGTAAATTTAGAAACATGCCTTTGGTTAAGGGTGCAAATTGCGGATCTGCAAAACATGGCTACCGGTCGCATTTTGAGGACCGCACATGGCCGGCGCTATATAGAGAATGCCTATCCGCAGCCGTGGACAAGAATAGGACATGCTCCATATTTTTTTGCGGGGCCGCGGAATGAAACGATGGATGCGGACAGCACACTGGGTGCTGTCCGCATCTTTTGCGGCCCCATTGCAAGTGATCTTAAACTCTTGTGCAGGAGCCGTCGGTTCCTGTTTCCTGGGCACGTGCAGGTCTCTGAGCTGGCACAGGCACTCACTGCTTCTCCTGGTATAAGCCCAGGGGTGTGGCTATCGCGGGTGCAGAGGTAGCAGTCGCTACCGAGCCAGGAGCCTGAGGAGGCCCAAAGACTCTTGTGCAACAGAAGAAGACACCAGTGTTATAGAAAGTGCATGCTGGGAGGGCTCTGTCATTGATTTTTGCACTGGGGCCCAGAATCTTCAAGTTACACCTCTGATTGGAGGGAAGGGGTAAAGTCAAGAATTTGGCATGGGGTGGAGGGGGGTGATTTGCCTCAGGCAGCAGGTAGTTTGTGGTTACCTGCCCCTGGCCACAAAGCCTAAGCTGAACTCTTGCACCAGGGCCCATGAGCCGTTAGGTACGCCCCTGTATATACCAGTGTTAGTACACCCAGCTTCACTGCGCGTACCCGGGAAGGGGGAATCAATGGCAGATACTAAAGGTTCCAGGAGAACTTCTTCTGACGTTGGGTCATCTTTGGAGCATCAAACACTCGTGGTTGGGTGCGTTTACAGTAAGGAGACTATTCACATGAACAGCCCCCCAGGCCCTACTCTTTGGTAATTGGCATAGTGCATATAAGTGCATCTTTTTTTTTTTTTTTTACTCTGTGTATGCACAGTTTATATAAGGGGTTTATATAATACGTATATGTAGAGGAGGAATATTGTTGTGCTGGCAGTCTATCTGGGGGATAGGTTATCAGTTCAAAATTTTCGGAAAACCCCTATAAAGGAACCTGCCCCTTGCATTTTGCACACTAGACCGCCAGCAGAAGACCATTCCCCCCCCCCCCCCCCCCCGTGTGCAAAATACATGGGACAGGTTCCTCCTTGTAGCTTTCCGTAGGCCATGGGACGTCACATGCGTTGGTCACATGGCCTAGGAGCTGCTCAGCCCTATTGACGTGAATGGGACTGAGCTGCAATACCAAGCACAGCCGCTATACAATGTACGGTGCTGTGCTTTGTGGGTGTGCAGAAGGCTTCAGAGAAGAGTGCCTTCTCAAACAGTTGATCAGTGGGCCCCCCCCCCCCACCGATCAGATACTGATGACCTACCCCCCTAGCCCCCCCCCCCCCCCCCCGATCAGATACTGATGACCTACCTGTTGCTGTGTTGCGTCTGAAGGAGTAGCTACAGTAATAGTATACTGATACTAGCAAATAGCCGAGAGGTTACATTTTTTTCTGTATCCCGGATCCTGAGCTATTATGATGTCAGTAGGACATTTTTATTTCCTTTCCCCTAGAAATGCCCTGCACTACTTTTCTCTTTTTGTCCTCTTTTAAGCATGTTGCGTGCAGTAATTCAGAATTTGTCCGTAGATTTGTAAAAGATTTGCATGTCAAATATGACACATGCCTGGCTGGATAATTCTATAATGATACACTGTGCAATAATCCTATTATTGCAGCCCATTGTGTTTCTGTATACTGTGTGGGGGATTATGTACAATTATATATGTATATATATTTTGTTTCTGCTTTTATATTGTATCTTGTCTTGACACGCTGCGTTAGCTACACTGCGGATTACAAATAACCTTACAGGGCTGTCTTTATATAGAAATAAAACCATTTTGGAGTTATGTGGGAGAAAAGGAATCTGGAAGGACTATTATCGGCTTAGTGTAGTGTACAGTCGGGGCGCGGCCGTTCAGATTGGGAACAATTCGGCTATCCTGTTTCAGTGGAATAAACTAAACCACCTGGAATTGTTAGTCTGGAGTCTGGACGCCATCTGTACTTGTGCTGGATTGATATGCATGTAATAATATAATCTCTGTTACTTTATAGGTGAAGAAGTTGAAAGCCTTCAGCGGGGAAATAACGAAGTTATCCCTGGCAGATTCCTTTATGTACATGCTGATACAGGTGCCAAAGTAAGTACAGAGCAGAAGTCTTCAGTTGCTCGGCTCCTGTCTTTAAAACAGGTTTTGTCTGCACTTTGGGTTGATAAATGGGAACCGCTTCTAATTTAGTGATAGTCTTCTATAGAAAACCCATCTCCAATTTATTAGCATATTCTGGGTACTAGAGGGCCCCCTTGTTTAGGACCCTCATCTACTAGATAGGGCAAGTAGAGCATTGGCATGGGACAGCCCATTGATTTCAAAGGGAATTATGTAATGCTGTATTTCTCCCATGGTGGCGCTGCAGTCCCGCTCCAGTGATCACCTGCAATAACCGCTTACTCTCAGGGAATCCTCCTAAGGAAAAGTAATTCTGGAAACAGTGGTCATTACTTTTAATTCAGACAAGATCCTGCCGTTAAGGCTAAAGCGGCGAGATTTATTTCTGGCGTCACTGCGTGTTTGTTCAGACAGAATTGCCACATGAGCTGACAATCCATATCTGCCACATCTGATTATGGTTTTGTTGGGGTTTTATCAAACCTTTCAGCAACAGTCTCAGTAGTGCAGTCCTTTTGTCACTTCTTTGGTTGGCATTATGACTTCTCGTGTTATCAGCTTTCTTGTCTTCAGAGCTCTTTAAGGCGTTGGTCAGGGTTGCCATGATGGATACATTGGCGTTTCTAGGGGCCCTGAGATTTTTCCTAATTAACGGGGTTGTCTCAGTTCTAATAACACTTTGCCAGCCATTGTGAATGTTTTGCAATAGCAAAAATGACACCATTATTCTACCCTGCACTTCCAGCGTCGTGCCCTGGTCTTGCAGTGACAACAAAATCTTCCTGGCTGCAGTGGTGACATACCATATACACCACGCCACTGCTGCAGCCAATTCGTGGCCTCAGCATTAGACAGCATGTGACTACTGAGGCCAGTGATTGGCTGCAGCAGTGACAAGGTGTGCACACGAAACAAACATTAGTGGTGAGAATCTGTATAACCCCTTTAAGACCAGGCACTAATACATATTCTTTTTTTCTTGTAATTTTTATTTATTTAAAGGAATTATTACATATAAAGCAAGCAATGGAGTTACGTCACTCCACCAATATTTAGAGAAAATAATCACATTATTATACTTCCAAAATGACATTTTGATGTAAAGTTATGTTTTAAACATGGATTAAGGTTGTAGACTTTCTTCTCTTTTCTGTACATGATTATGGGTTCAGTTATCCTGCCTGTGCTGCTGTTAACCACATTTGGAGAGATGCATTACAGCAGCCATATGGACCATAGGAACCTGTAGTCTGAAGATGTTCTTTCACTTCTAAAGGAGTGTATTTTAGGCATGTTCTATGACCTGTGCAAAGGTCACTTTGCTGGGAGTGGGAGGAGGTCATCTGTGGTGGTTCCTGTGTTATTAACATATAGATAATCCTGCCTGTGATAATAATGAGATGACTACTAAAGAGTTTACAGGAAATGTCAGCCTACTGTGAGGCTCAGTGGCCGGGTTGAGAACGGCAAGATTTCATGATTTTCATTTATTGTAGATGATTATATTGAAAATTGTAAAAAAAAAAATCAATTCTTAAGTTTAACACAATTTGATTTTCTGATGACACATTCCCTAATAAAACAATTTATTAACAGTACTCAGTATGAAATACCTGTCAAACTAAGATTGTGTGAATTACATCTTATTCAGCATCTTTAATATTGCCCCTGATGGAATTGTTGCTGGCCATCCACCTATGTCCCTTACCTTGTGTATCGGCTGTCCCCAGTGGTTATGGCCACCGCCATGATCCTGCAGCAGCGGATGCACTTGTGGGTTTGGTGTCCTGGCTGGGATCTTGGTTGGGTCAGGCATGCTCGGTAGCTCACGCCCTACCTACCTTTCTGCTCTTCATTACAGATGAGTAAGATGCCCCTTTGAGAAACACTGTAAATTAACCCTATGCTGCTAATATCACTGTATCGGAGACAAGCTGAGCTTGCCGTCCGGACTGTCGGTGAAGGGCTTGGTTCTGCTCACTAATCAGGGGGATCGAGGAGCCGAGCAGCCATGGCAAATAATGAAAAATATCATATCCGTCTGTCGCCCCAACCATCCATTCATCATGGGTTTAGTTTGGATGACGGATTACATCTGTGAAAAACTAAATTGGGAGAATGAAATAGCTGTTTAATATTTCAGTGTGTTGCCTTTTTTTTGCTAAAGCAAATATGTCAGTGTGTAAAAGTAATGCGCTTACAAGCATCTGCTTCTTTTTTCCGCAGTTATTACTTGCGAATAGAAGCAATGGTGCTGAAGAAAGAATTCTCACCTACTTGCTCCTCTTTGAATCAGGATATGGTGATACTCCGATTAGCCACAAAAGGTAATTAGAGATACTGCGCGTCCTATTATTTCCTTCATTCTGTAGGATCTATATCTTCTACGTCTTCAAAATGGCAATTCTAAAAAGTACGCCATAAAGGGGGAGAGGTGATTAATTTTCTATCAGCTTGTTTTTTCTCTAATCGCCCTTTACCCTACATCATTTTGGTTTGAAAAATTGCCCATATGATAGCCTGTGATATGGCAGGGGAACCATTCATCAACTTTACAAAGGTTTGATTTAAGATTCCCCCAAATAATCTGCCGCCGCAGAACCGTGGATGTTGGGGCTCTGGAGATTGCTATAGAAGCCTCCAGGACTGCGCAGTAATAGCTAGTAGACGTCCTGTGTGGCTGTACCCTCATCGTCATTTGCAAGGGAAAATATCTGCTGCAGTTTCCAGGTGGAAATAGGTGAAAGCCAGGCGATTTATCTGTAGATTTTGTGGTGGATTTGCTTTGGTTTTCTGCATTGCAAAGGGTAAAACTGTGGTGAACAGAACTTGAAGTGCTGAGGACTTGAAGGGGTTGTCTCTGTTCAGCAAGTGACATTTATCCTGTAGAGAGAGTTAATACAAGGCACATACTAATGTATTGTGTCCATATTGTCTCTTTTGCTGGCTGGATTCATTTTTCCATGGCATTGTACACTGCACGTATCCAGGAGTTACGGCCACCGCTGCAGCGCAGATGTGAGGTGTTCTGGATGGGAGCTGCTGCGTATACGTGCTCCCACAGTATCGCTGGCACTTTTCCTATAGTGTGTCACCAGGGTGGTCGTAACCTCTGGAAACGAGCCGCGTGATGGAAAAATTAATCCAGCCAGCAAAGGAGGCAATATGGCCAATCGCAATACATTAGTAAGTGCCTTCTAGTAACTTTCTCCACGTGATGAATGTAATTTCTGAAGTGAGACAACCCCGGGCCAATTTCCTAATTTCATAAAGCTATTGCAGGTGAATTTTCGCCTGCAAGTCAACCTCAGAAAATCTGCCACATATCTGTCCCGTCAGAATGCATTGTGATACTAAGTAACAATCTGAGTTCTCAACCAGTGTTTATCAGGACGGGTTTTCCTACATTCAGTTCTGTACAGTAATCTGAAAATGGAAGTCCCCTTCATATAGTCATTATTTATAGGAAAACAAGGAATTTCTTTTTGTATTGTATTTGGGTGTTTTCCTTTATATTTAACACTTCCCGCCCCTGCCCTGTCTTTTAAAGCTCATGCACACGACTGTAGCCTGTTTTGCTATATGCAAAACACAGATACCGGCCGTGTGCGTTTTAGAACGGAACATCCTGCTCTCTATGGACAAGAATAGGACATGTTTGCGGGTGCCACGGACTGGATGTACAGATGGGGACGAGCCTCCCTAGCGTCCCTGTTGTAGCCTGCTATTGGCTGAACCCCCCTCCCCTTGCCAGATGTTTTGATCCGTGTGATTGGGAGATGCAGATGCAGACATCATACCCCCCGAAAATATTAATGCATGTTCATCAAGACTTTGGACATTTTAAAAATACAATCCATCCGGCAAAAGAAAAGTCAATATGGCTGCCGATTGAAAAGCAAGAAAATTTGTCCTCTTGGAATGTGACCATGAACAAAATGCTTGGACAATAAGGGAGTTGTCCAGCACAAATCGTACTCGCCTGCTCTTTGCAGCTCTGCTCAGGGTCCCTGTTTCCCCCTTTCCCTTCAGCGGTGCCTGTCTTGTAACCTTCTGGATGGACGGGGTCTCATGCACCGCTGCATCCAGTGACTGGCCTCAGCTGTGATGTGTACCTGCTGGGTTCAGAAGGCTGCCCCCCCCCCCCCCTCCCCCAGCCTGAAATAGTTACTTGCAGAGAAATTTGATTGCTTTCAGCAGCGCAGTGAAATAGGATTTATGCAGGCTACCTATTCATCATTTTACACTTGGTAAAGAAATCTGATTGAATACACTGGTGAACAGGTCCCATACCCTTTGCTTTGTATACAGTTCATTATCCCCTGTGTACAGAACAAAAGCAGGAGGTTGCTACGTAACCCTGCCGAGACCAGAGATAGCAATGTATGTGGAGCTTATGCTATCTCACTAGCTGACACCTGCTTCATTTGCAAAGGCAGCGAGGAAGGTGCTGCTTAGATGGTGTATGGCCACCTGCACACGTTGCGGAATACGTGCTGTTTTCCCGTGCAGAAAACCCACAGGGTATTACAGTACCAGCGAAGTGTATGAGATTACCCAAATGTCATGTACACTCTGCAGATTTTTTTTATTTATTTTTTCCCATGCGCAAATTGACCGGCCCTGTGGATTTCAAATAGCATGTCAATTATGAATGACACCAAAGACATCGCGAATATGCTGCAGAAATGCACATAAATACACACGGAAATTTGTGCGAATCTTGCGTGCGTTCACCCGTGTGCAGGTGACCTAGGTGTTTGCAGTGCTACCGGTTTCACCTGACTATACCACGGACATGCGTTCTAGGATCATCCGAAACTGCAAGTTTATTTCAGTGGTTACAAAGGGTACTGGCTGCTGCGGGAACCTCTGGCAGTGGCTTACCCCCATGGAAGAAAGAATGTCCCCGTGAGGCCCATGTACAGTACACATAAGATCATCTTACATTTAGACTTCTATCTTGTACATGTGCGCATCTTCACATATGATCATGGACCTCTATAGCAATATACACGGAGATGGTTCCTGTTCCATAGGAATCTTTTAGTTTATTTTTTTTCCCATTTGTACGCAGAGGATTAGTGTGTAGGTAACAAGTACTCTTCTCGTAGGGAGGCAGACAGATTTACAGAGGTTAATTACAGTAGCGAGAAGGGCTTGCTATTGCAGGAGATCTTTTTAGATTATATTACCGGTTTGACCCACCTTTTGGTAGGGTGTGTGTATAGTCATGTGGGAGGGTACAAAACTTAATCACAAGCTGCCTATATGTATGTAATAAATTTATATTGGTTATTGGACAGTAATTGCTTCATGGAGAAGAGGCATAGGGTGAATAATATAGCTAGGCCTATCTATAAAATGCAACATTATGAGTCAGTAATAAAATTGTCCTAGTATTAATATGTGGTATGCTTCAAAAGGAACCTGTCAGCAAGAAAACGCAGAATAATCTGCAGTCAGCATGTTGTAGAGCAGGAGGAGCTGAGCAAATTAATAGGAAAAGATTCAGTAGAATTCCTGCTCCTTCTGGGCTCTCAAGTCAAGGCGTTCCCATCAGTGATTGACAGCTATCCGTGTATACACCGTCATAGGGAGAAGGCTGTCAATCACTGATAGGACCTCCTCCTGGACTCCAAAGCTCAGAATGTGACCAAATGAGTTAGTGCTTAGTTGGAGAGCAGTGATATACTATATTTTCTTCATATCTGGCATCTGAAAACTTCTTTTATTGGAGCTGCAGATTAGCCTTTTCCCCCTAAGTATTTGAGTTTCCCTTGAATCGGAAATACGAGAGGAGATGATGCCATAGTAAGTAATGCCTACCACATTTATGCTCCTGTTTACTACAGCGCTGGAGCATCTTGTCTCGAGAAGCATTGTGCGCTTATGAAATCCATGAATAATGAGCTGGGGATAACTTACAGTTACCACGGCAGAGCCGGGGGTTCTGTTACATAGGCCTGTACAGAAGTGGGACAGGCGCAGAACAAAAGCACTTATTGCTTCCAGCATGATTGTTTTGGAGTCAGGTTGCCATATAGTACATTCCCTTTTAACTTATCATAATAAAATAAGATGTAGGTTTTTCTTGAGACATTCCTTTCATAAGATATATATATATTTTTTATTTATTATATATATTTATTATTATTTATTTAGAACTAATGTCATGCGAGCAGCTACACGCCATCTTGTACTTGGTCCTGCAAGCGGGGAACATCATGAATGCAGTAAGTGTGGTGCCTTGTGGTTATTGTTGTTGTCTTTCTTTTACGAGATACCCACAAGTTCCCTACACAATTCCCATTTGACTTGTTTTCCGGAGATCTTCCAGTGCCTACATTGCCTATTTTCTCTCCAGGGTGGATATGCTGGCAATGCTGTTGGTTTTAAATTGTCATCGCTGCTCAGGATGGCAGACACAAAGGCGAATAAACCTGGGATGAATCTGTTACATTTTGTGGCTCTGGTAAGTGTAGTCCACTGTCACAGTTTGCATGGAACTATTGAAAGAATTTTTTGATAACTTCTAGCAATCCTTACACAGTGGCCCAGACGGAAAATCTGACGGATTAGGCTGTCTATATTGGATATATAGCTTAGCTGGCATACCAGAGGCAGTTGTGGGCCATCATATTTAATATGACATTTTATTCAGTATTGAAAAGGTTGTCTCATATATGCTATGTCCCCAGTACAGCGGGTAAACCATACCCCTGCTGTACGGAAGATGTAGTTTTACTTGGTGGATATTCAATGGAATGACTGACCATATAACATAGGAGCGTCCACCAGATCAAGAGACACACTATTAGGCCCCTTTCAGACAAGCAAGTGTCTCGCTGCAGACTCGCAGCACAGCGCCCGTCCTGACCTTCCAGGACTGTCAGGTCACATAGCATTATATTGATTTATGATGCTATGTAACCCTTAGAGTTCTGGGATGTATTAGCGAACACTGACAGCCTTATGTATGACAGCCTCCAATACATCTCAGACCTCTAAGGGTTGCATAGCATCATAAATCAATATAACGCTATGCCACCCCAGCAATGCTGGGAGGTCAGGACGGGTGCTGCCCTGCGAGTCCCAGTGTGACACCCACTCATCTGAAAGGGACCTTAGTGGGGGTTCCACTCTGACTTGTAATATATTGGACTCTAATGGGTGATCTGCTTCCCCATCCCCCAATAAGCTCCATATGTCTTAAAAGGACTTTTGGAAATGGGTTGTCTCAGTCTACCATACCAAGGATAGCACTAAGACTAGCAATAATCTGTATTTATTATAAGAATATTTCTTAGTCTACATACTACTGTATTATCATATATATATTTATTTTTAGGAAGCCCAGAAGAAAGATTCAGAATTACTTACATTTTCTGAGAAACTGCAACATGTAAATGAAGCGGCCAGGTAAATACTTTTATCCTTGTGGACATACACATGTGACGCCATTCCTGTCCCCATTGGGGTATTGCCATGGGACTGTACAGGAGACAACCATTAACGGACTGCTGTATACAAACCCATGTGTGCTTTTCCATGTAATTTTGTAAACTGTGATATTTTATGGCAAGACATATTGGTTTTTAATATTGTCAAATGTGAATACTTACCACGACAACAAAAACACGTGTCCTGTTAGGTGCTATAGCAGACTGCTGTTTTCACAGCATGTTCTCTGGCAAAATGTCCTGTACGATGTTGATACCATACACAGCACATTGCATACAGCTCAGTGATACTGTAAGAGGAAGTACTGTATTTTCCGCCCTATAAGACACACCCGCCCAGAAGACGCACCTAGGTTTTAGAGGAGGACAATAAGAAAAAATATTTTTCATTAGACCTCAGGTCAGACCAGCAATCAGACCCCAATGTTAATCAGACATCAGATGACATCCCCAGTCAGATCCCCAATGTTAATAGGACCCCAATAGGACCTCACATTGGAGCCCCGTGCCTCTCATGAGCCCCCATATGCCTCTTATCAGCCCCGATGCCTCTCTTCAGCCCCCATTGCCATATTTCAGCTCCCATGCCTCTCATCAGCCACAGAACACATAAAAAAATAAAAATAAAAAAAAAACACTTTCCTCTCCTGCTCTGAACGCCACAGCGCCTCACCTCCAGCGCACCTCCTGCTCTTCTTGCTGCTGGCTGTGCTGTGAACCGTTTCGCACAGCTTGGGGTCATAGAGCGTCCTCACTCTGTGCGCAGCCACAGCACAGCCGAAGACTAGGAAGCGTTGAGTACAGAGTCTTCACCGCTTCCTGCTCCTCCGGTACTAATGAGCGCTTGCATAATGGAAGCGCTCATTAGTATTCACCCCATAAGACGCAGGGACATTTTCCCCCTTTTTGGGGGGGGAAATGCATCTTCTGGGGCGAAACATACGGGAATTGGGTACAAGGATTGCCTTGCACGTGTTTAGATTACCCAGAGAGCCGAAAGGCTTTTTATTGTGGACATCCCCTATGTTTGCCGTTATAATAAAAATAATTTGACTGAAAAAAATTAAATTAAATAAAAAAATTAAATTAAATAAATGGTACAACAGACTATGTGCAGTATAATACAGAAGTGGCACACCTTGTTGGCTTGAATTCAGGTTATTCTTGCTTTCTGACACATTAAAAAGGAATCAATAAAAAGCACACGTAATTATTATATTGGTAAATTCTACAGAACGCCACGGTTTAGTGACAATGGTTGTATGGTGTAAATAACTTCATCCAAATAACATGACTTATTTCATAACCGCTGATCGATGTGGGTGCCAGGCGTAGGACCCCTGCCAGTCAGATATTTATGGCCTGTCCTGAGGCTATGCCGCCAGTATTAGACTCCCGGAATACCCCTTTAACAACGATCAGAACTTTCCAGCGCTAGGAGTTCTTTTGTATGAATGCTTACATCTTGTGTACTTGTGGAGTATAAAATGGAAAGTAAATGTGCTTTCCAGTAGGCGTTATGGTGCATTTAACAGCAAGAATAAGGGGCTACAACTCCATTTTTACTGTCAAAAGTACCAAAAACCTTATGGAACCAATTGGGGACAGAGCCTTTGACAGAAGAAAAACAGCATTTTAATCAGGTGAACCACAGCTGTGTGTCTATGCAAACAGTTTGATGGGGAGGTCGTTGGTGACATGTTCCCTTTACCCTGTGAAATGATAAGCGCGCACGTTTTATAACTAAAATGCAGCTGTATGCCGTATTCCGCTTTACCAGTGGGATTATGGTTCTGTTTCTCCAGAGCATAAAAAAGAGCAAGAATTTAACCTTTTTGTGTCGGGTGCTTGGCTTTCCCACATTACTACTGGGGTCTCCTTTCAGTTGTTACTATGACAGAGAAAGCTGGGTCAAAAGGCTGATTCATGCACAAAAGCTCAGCTTGTACTCCAGCCCTGAGCAAACTAAAGTCTTCAGAAAAGCAGTACCATGTAAACTGGCATGATGAAGAGCATCAGCCGCCTTCCTTGCGCTCATCAGCTGTGTAGCGCACTTATCCTGTGCTGAAAACATTTTATGTATGGTTTAATCAATGGTTAAGTTGTTTCATTCACACTGATGAAAGCGCCACCAAACATTCTATCACTTTCTGGTAATAGATTCCAGAGTGACAGATAATTTTTGCTATTTTAATTTTTTAGTATAGGGCTACATTCAAACAGTGAAAAATGCCCATAAAAACGTACATAGTTAGTTTTTTAGTGGCCATTTTGCATCAGTGTGCGCATCCATCTTCTGGCTGTGTATCCACTTTTAATGTCCGTTTTGGCATCCGTTTTTAACAGCCCTTAAAATTGGCCATTGAAAACAGAGGTAGTTAATTTGGCTTTGTTTAAAAACAAAAAACAAAAAAAAACTGCAGTGCCCCCAGTATACCTAATGTCCCCGATAGTGCCTCCTGGACATCAGATGCACCCCTTAGTGCCCCAGTATGAATAATTCACCTCTTGTTGTCCCCCCAGTTTATATAATGCTCCACTTAGTTCACCCAAGTATGAATAATGCTCCTCTTAGTGCCCCCCAGTATAGTGCTGACCCCCAAAAAATCTCCCCACAACTACTTGCACGTGCCATAACACTCTCTCCTCAGTTGAAATAACTACCTGAAAGTGCATTGAATAGTGCTGTACAAGGGTGGTCTTCTAAAACAAGATGGCCAACATGTGAAATATATGGTGGAACTGAAAATCTATCAGAGGAAGTTTAGTCTGGATAAGGGGAGTGTGCGGTCTTCTCAAAGAGGTGGTCTTTCTGAGAGGTTTCCCTGTATGTAAAATCGGCTTTTTAGACAAAACAGTGATATGTAAAATTGTGTAAAGGGTACATCAAATATAGGAAGAAAGTAGTGGTACTCGCTAGATCCGAAATTGCGGTACTTTATTCAATAAAAACTTCCATTGTCATGGATGCGGGTTACACATAACCGCCAAAATTGTTCTTTGGGAACGAGAGAGAAAGCAGTCAGCCATACACATGAATGCCCCACTTGAATTGCATGTGTTGTGAATAGGAGAAAGCTGCTGCCAGACACCTCTGGAGGGTGGCTTATCTCCCCAAAAGGATGGTACATGTTGACACCCAACATTCCTGACTCTTCTCTTCCCTGACATCTGTCACCAGGGAGACTCGGGAGGCCCCTATTCACATTAGGTTTTTGACCCATCTTGCTGGAATCGGTGGCTTCAGCTGACCAACATCTAATATGTATGGTCAGCTGTAATTCAATATTTGAAAAATAGTTGAAAGTGCACCAGTAGAAGAATACAGGTCACAATAAAGATAAAGATGAGTAAAGGTCACAATAAAAAATATAAAGATGAGTTATTGGGGGTTGTCTTTAAAGGTTCTGGACACCTGTTGGTGTTTTTAGTTTTAGTTTTTTTTATTACATTGGCTATTTTATTAAAATATTGTTCGATTAAAATACACGTTTGAAATGGAGGATAAAAGTTTTAACACCAATTTGTCTTCTGCAGCCTGCATATATTGTCATACACTGCAGGCTGCTTGGTCCCGATCTGTGTGAAATCCTTCAGACAAGTTCCCCCACAGCTCAGTATGTAGCCCCTCTCTCTGCTTTTCTGAATGTTTAATCCACTTTTAGATTAATCGGCTGTGCACGTCAGCATGACATTACTAATCATGCCGTAAGGGTATGTGATCTCAGAACATTACAGCGTGGCATAGTCTGTGAGAAATTAGTCATTGTTAATCCAGTAACAAGCCCTCTTTTTCTTTGAGATAACTTGCTTCCACCCAATTTATCCTCTTTATGAATTTGACAACCAGGCATGGCTGTGTTTGACATTGAGGTGTTTGGTAAACTGTTCAAACATTACAGGTTCTTAACTAGTTATGTAATTGTGTCTCCTTACCTTTCAGGTTGTCTACAGAAAACATAGAGGCAGAGTTCCATGTACTATTAACAAAGACGAAATCCCTCAAAGAACAGATCAAGAAGGATGCTGAGTTGTCACAGCAAATGGACCAGTTTCTTCAGGTACATGAGTTGGACCCTTCCAGTAACAGGGGCTTGTAATGCTTTTTGACTAGTGTGTAATCTTGTATGATGTGTACAGTGATTACATGCATTTCACATATCACCAATAGTGCTCTTCTATCCATTGTATTTCAGAACGCTGTGAAAGACTTGAAAGAGCTGGAGAAGCAGAAGATGGAGCTGCAAAAGGAAGGAAACACTTTAATAGACTTCTTCTGTGAAGACAAAGAAACCATGAAACTTGATGAATGTTTTCAGATCTTTCGGGATTTTTGTGAAAAGTTTAACAAAGCTGTAAAGGTGAGATCTTTACATGGGTCATCAATATCAGATCGGCGGGTCCGGCACCCCCGCCGATCAGTTGTTTGAAGAGGAGGTGTGTGCCGTGCCAGCGCTGCCTCCTCTTCACCGTTTACCTTCTGTCCGTCGCCTCTGCAGCAGTGAGCAGGTGTAATTACACCTAACCGTCCCATTCATTTTCAATGGGCTGGATCGCTCCTATGCAAGTGTATGGGAACGATCCGTCCCATTGAAAATGAATGGGACGGTTAGGTGTAATTACACCTGGTCACTGCTGCAGAGGCGACAGCCAGAAAGTAAACGGTGAAGAGAAGGCAGCGCTGGCACTGCGCGCGCCTCCTCTTCAAACAGCTGATCGGCGGGTGTGCTGGGTGTCGAACCCCTGCCGATCTGATATTAATGACCTATCCTGAGGATAGGTCATCAATATTAAAAGCCCAGAGGACCCCTTTAATTCTTTTATAAAAATTTGTAAATGCTCGCTTATTTAGACCTGGCATGAGCGAACAAAGTTGCCGATTGCGGCACAGCTAGCTCTTGCGCTGCAATCTGCACCTGAATTACCCCTAATTTAGGCATATTTTAGAATGATAGATGTCCCCCATTGTTTGTTTTTTTTTTTTTTTTTTGTTTTTTTTTCTCCTTAGTTTTGAAAATCTTCTTGGGTAAGGCCTTGAACTTTGTGGGCATTGTGCATATGGATGTTTCAGCTAATTGTGAAATGGCTATTCTGCTTTTATTTTTGTAGGAAAATAAAGAGAGGGAAGTTCAAGCTTTGCGACAGCAGAAGAGACAGAAGGACATAGAACTGAAAAGGCGCACCTTGATCTTTGGAGAAAATGGAGGGTTTGGAAGAAGTAGCAGTGAAAATGATGTGGAGTTGTTAACAAAAAAAGGACTTGAAGACGTTTTGCCATTTCTGCAACAAAGACCCCAAAGTCCTTTAAGCAGAAACAGTAGCACAAGGCGGTCCCGGCTGTCGCTAGCAGTTACAGCAGATCGAGAACTACAGATGTACTTGGAAGCACCACAGGATGGTCAAGCCAACAAATTTAACAGTCTGCCCCGATCTCATTCTCACCATCCAAGACCCACAGTTGCATGGATAGAAACCAAGGAGAAAAATAATCAGAATATGAACAATATAGACTTCAGTAAGATTGAAGCCGTTCAAAGCCCAGAATCATTGCCTACTGTACTTATAAGTTTGGAAGATGAGGTGCCTGACCACACTGCCATTTCTAACTTGCATTACATACAGGATAAAATAGACAGAAATAACAACCAACAGCCAAGCTGCCAGAATACGATGGAAGGCCAGCGCAAAAAGGCACCATTAAGTCCCTTAACAGTCACAGTAGAGGAACGAGGGCTGGTTAAAAAGTTGCAAAAATTTGGTCTCCAGCAATCTCTGACAGAAAACTCTGATTATACATGTATCACAAGCTTAGAACCAAGTGATGAGCTCAACTTGGGTTCCTTTAGCAGTGTAGATGACAATAATATGGCACTAGATAAAACTACCAAAGACCAGCCATTTATTTCATTAAGTACCTCAGAGGAAACAACTGATACAACTGAAGCTCATTTAGACAATGCCGGCCCTCGTATGTCACAAAGCACATGTATTTCTGATAAACAAGAGCACATGCCACTGTTTTACGTTGAAGATGCTACAGATTATTCTTTAACACAGGACTGTTCTGAAATCCAAGATGTGTATGAGAAAGTAAATGAAAATGTGCAGATTGTTGATTCGGAAGGTGGAGCTGGATCAAATTCATCTACTTCTGATCAGTCTGAAAAATCAGAACCTGGTAATAGAAAGAGCAGTATTTCCAAGGAGAATGCCTTGAAAAGTAAAGACCCTAAGGACCCCAAGAGGCAAAACTCCTTAAAAGAAAGAATCCCAAGCGTTACAAAGGCAACTGTTACTCGCCCAAGTAACAGTGTCAATGCTAAACCTGTTCGTATGTTGAATGACTCTGAGCATGTCACAATGAGGAAAGTTGTACCCATTTCTAAAACCAACAGACCTGGAAGTATAAAACGTACAGAACTTGGGAGCTCAATTCGGGATGAACCAAAATCTGATGACCTAAAACAGACACAACGTCAGTCTCGAGCAAAATCTGATACTCAAAAGTCTTCCCCCAAGTCTAATACAACTACTACTACTGAGGAGTCCAAGTTTCAAAGAAGAGCAAGTTTGACTTCTAACAGTGCACGTTTTCAGAGGGACCAGATTGAGAGGAGAAGTTCTATCAAAAAACCAGCTGCAAAGCCAGTTAGAAATATTAGTAAGCCAAAGCTTGATGAAACCAAGATCTGTCGGACAAGTCAGACACCAGATTCACCAACTGCAGAAGTAAGCAAGCCTTCAGCTACAAGCAATCTGAGAACTTCATCTACTCCAAGTTTTGCCAGGAACACGATAGCCTCATCTTCCCGCCGTGCAAAGACAGAAGCTCCTCCTCCTACCCCAACAAAAACGTCATCAATAACTAGGTCAACATCTTTGCGCCAATCTAAAGGAAAGTCTGAACCAGTAAGTAGAGATTCTACCCCCAAAGAAAATAGTGCTGGTACCTTCAAAAGGACCAATAGCATTAGGGCAAATGGGAAGGTGACAGAAGCTATTAGCAATGGCAAACTTGAGACTGCCCAAAAAGAAAGGAATATAGTTGAAAGGTCTTCTTTGAAAATTAAGGATACCGGAAAAACAACACTAGGGAAAATACTGAAGCCTTTACTGAAGTAGGTGTTTATGTAGAGTCTCTGTCTGACAACCCCTATTTGGGTGAATGTAATAGTGTTTTTTCAGGTAGCTGTTTCCTTTGACAAGCTGTGCTCAAAAGCAGTGCAGAGTTATTATTATTTTTTTTTATAGACGATAACTGTTGGGACTACTAACCACCATGTGCATTATGAAGCCTCATGAAGGAATTTGTGTCTTTGAGCTGGGCTGAAAGAGTGCTTATCTGAGAATCTGTATCAGCAGTAATCACTTCCAGAAAACAGACTTTTGGGGGGAATTGTATAGAACAAGCAGGACTCTAATCAGCATTTTTCACTTTCCAAAGGTACAAGCTAATAATTGACTTTCTATGGCTGGCTGCTTCCAGCTAAACGAGTACTTGATCTTGCTGCCATTGGCTTGATAAGGGGGCTCTGCTGGGTAGAGTCTTCTAAATGACTGACTGGCTTTTATAGCGGAGACTGGCACAAGTGTTTCACTACCATACAAGTCAATACGAGGGTGACTTGTCAGTGCTGTTACATACAAAGCTATCTACTTTGATGAACACAGAAGTGCCATGTATTTATAGTGCATATGAATGGTGTCATCTCTCTGTATTTAACACCTGTTGACAGCACCTCAACCATTCAGTGTGTACTCACTGTGATTCTAGCCTTTACTGTTCACATGTCAAACCTGCTGCTAGGCTTAATCATGTTAGATTTGACATAAGTCTATTACTCTTCTGCTAAATGTTGGTCAAGTGGGATGTGCATTTTAAGAATTTTCTATTCTGATAACCTGTTTCGGTTTAGGCTTTGCACCCACTGGGTCTTACTACATACAGCAGCTACTTTTTAAAGGGGTTGCCCACCTTTTAGATATTGAGGACCTATTCTCTGGTCAGGTCATCTGTATCATTTCAACACTCAGCACCCCCATCGATTTGGTGGATAGATCATCGATATCTAAAAGGTGGACAAGCCCATAGGTATCCTCAACTAAGTGTAAATGAAGTGATAGTATTGTTCGTGCTGTCCCAAATGAACTCTTAAAGTACCAAACTGACTTTTTTCCTAACACAGGCTAAGCCTTTATTTTCTGAAAAACACTAATATGTAGATCTCATGATTCCCCGGTTCTTGAACGTTTGTACTTATAATTGGACAGTTTAAATGGAGGCGAAGATTTTTTTTTTTTTAGAATCGCTTATCTTCATCGATCGTACTGCTGTTAAACATAACAGAAGGATTTATAAAAATAATGCCGTTTATGGCAACAACTATAAAATAGGCACAGCTGCTTGGTACATGGCTTTGGCAGATATGTAGCTGAAAAAGCATTCTCATCATCCAATCGGTTAGTAAGGGTTTTCCATGCATCATCACACAGAGCTATGAAATGGGACACCTAAGTGCCACTATTCTGCAATCCTCCGGGGTGAAGCCATCTGTTCTAGGATGCCTCATCCACAATTCATAACTGAGTATGTACACCATATTATTGATCACGAAAGTATCATCAATTGAGGAGGTAATGATGGATTAGAAGTCCAGAATGTCAACCTCAGCCACTCTGCTACACAGGAACATATAATATACAACTAGGATCATGCTGGATTAATGTGGAGGCCCATATAACATGCTTTTCAGAAATAATAGACATATATTTGACTATACGCTCATTTACATACAATTCTTCAACACTTAACAGTCATTCAACATACATTTTGCCAAAGTGAGTAACTTAAAATGCCTTTAGAAAGTGTACTTTGTCTTTGCATATGAGACTGTGATGTGTAAATGGTATCTTCTGTGCAGCAGAAATTCCAGAGAATCTGGTAAAACGCCCTGTTTTTTCTTATAGACCAGGGATGGCCAACCTGCGGCTCTCCAGCTTGTTGTTAAACTACAACTCCCACCATGCCCTGCTGTAGGCTGATAGCTGTAGGTAGTCTTTGCATGCTGGGAGTTGCAGTTTTGCAACAGCTGGAGAGCCGCAGGTTGGCCAGGCCTGTTGTAGTCTATAGTCGACCCTCTGTGCTATCTTCCTAGAAGATACAGGTCAGAGCTTTTCCTCTTGTTCAGGTATCAGAAATACACTGTATATAAAGGCAGATATTCAGGAACAGGATCCAGTGGTAGGCTGTACTTGTCTCATGTTCTGTACATTTACTACCATTTTCGGACTGAAGATTTATTTAAGTATGTTTAATAATGTAAATTTGTATACTACAAGGTACAATGTACATAGCCAATATGTATTTAAAGGATCTTTACATATTTCAGAATAGTTTGCTAATAAATTTCTCAAATAAAAGTAAATTTCTTGTTTTGTCATCTTTTCCCCCCATTGTAGTAGTAAATGAAAAGAAAAACCTACAGTATGTTGTGCCTAAGAGGGTGATCCTACAGCTATACCACCCAACACTTACAGACGTGGACAAAATTGTTGGTACCCTTTGGTCAATGAAAGAAAAAGTCACAATGGTCACAGAAATAACTTTAATCTGACAAAAGTAATAATAAATTAAAATTCTATAAATGTTAACCAATGAAAGTCAGACATTGTTTTTCAACCATGCTTCAACAGAATTATGTAAAAAAATAAACTCATGAAACAGGCATGGACAAAAATGATGGTACCCCTAGAAAACACAGAACATAATGTGACCAAAGGGACATGTTAATTCAAGGTGTGTCCACTAATTAGCATCACAGGTGTCTACAACCTTGTAATCAGCCATTGGGCCTATATATATGGCTCCAGGTAATCACTGTGTTGTTTGGTGATATGGTGTGTACCACACTCGACATGGACCAGAGGAAGCAAAGGAAAGAGCTGTCTCAAGAGATCAGAAAGAAAATTATAGACAAGCATGTTAAAGGTAAAGGCTATAAGACCATCTCCAAGCAACTAGATGTTCCTGTGAGTACAGTTGCACATATTATTCATAAGTTTAAGATCCATGGGACTGTAGCCAACCTCCCTGGACGTGGCCGCAGGAGGAAAATTGATGACAAATCTAAGAGACGGATAATCCGAATGGTAACAAAAGAGCCTAGAAAGACTTCTAAAGAGATTCAAGGTGAACTTCATGCTCAAGGAACATCAGTGTCAGATCGCACCATCCGTCGTTGTTTGAGCCAAAGTGGACTACATGGGAGACGACCAAGGAGGACACCATTGTTGAAAACGAATCATAAAAAAGCAAGACTGGAATATGCCAAACTACATGTTGACAAGCCACAAAGCTTCTGGGAGAATGTCCTGTGGACAGATGAGACAAAAATCGAAGTTTTTGCCAAGGCACATCAGCTGTATGTTCACAGACGAAAAAATGAAGCATATCAAGAAAAGAACACTGTCCCTACTGTGAAACATGGAGGAGGCTCTGTTATGTTCTGGGGCTGCTTTGCTGCGTCTGGCACAGGGTGTCTTGAATCTGTGCAGGGTACAATGAAATCTCAAGACTATCAAGGAATTCTAGAGAGAAATGTACTAGCCAGTGTCAGAAAGCTTGGTCTCAGTCGCAGGTCATGGGTCTTGCAACAGGACAATGACCCAAAACACACCGCTAAAAACACCCAAGAATGGCTAAGAGGAAAAAATTGGACTATTCTAAAGTGGCCTTCTATGAGCCCTGACCTCAATCCTATTGAGCATCTTTGGAAGGAGCTGAAACATGCAGTCTGGAAAAGGCACCCTTCAAACCGGACACAACTGGAGCAGTTTGCTCATGAGGAGTGGGCCAAAATACCTGCTGAGAGGTGCAGATGTCTCATTGACAGTTACAGGAAGCGTTTGATTGCAGTGATTGCCTCAAAAGGTTGCGCAACAAAATATTAAGTTAGGGGTACCATCATTTTTGTCCATGCCTGTTTCATGAGTTTATTTTTTTACATAATTCTGTTGAAGCATGGTTGAAAAACAATGTCTGACTTTCATTGGTTAACATTTATAGAATTTTAATTTATTATTACTTTTGTCAGATTAAAGTTATTTCTGTGACCATTGTGACTTTTTCTTTCATTGACCAAAGGGTACCAACAATTTTGTCCACGTCTGTACATCTACTGTACAAGTCACATGAGTCGTCTCGCTTGTGCCATGTATGGAAATTATTTTCACTATTTGTTGTATTTTGTCTATAGGAAACAATTGCATTAAAGTTTCCTGTGCCTGCCATGTAGTCATGTAGGCCAGGCATGCTCAACCTGCGGCCCTCCAGCTGTTGTAAAACAACTCCCAGCATGCCCTGCTGTAGGCTGATAGCTGTAGGTTGTTCGGGCATGCTGGGAGTTGTAGTTTTGCAACAGCTGGAGGGCCGCAGGTTGAGCATGCCTGATGTAGGCGATCATGCAACATTAGCAATAACACAGACACTAAAGATTAAAGTCAGGCGGTATAGCAGATTTCGGCCATTCCGGCTGACTGCCGTTTGAAAAACCAGCGTGAACGAGCAATCGCCATCACCAATGGCAGACTCGTGTCTGACGAAAATGCAATCCGCCACGCTGTAAAACTCCAGCCGTTTATCGTCCAAAAGTGCATGTTGATGGTATGATCACAGCCGATTTTATTTTTTATTTTTATTTTTTGTCACTACTTGAAAATATTTTTCTATTTTTCTTATCTGCTGTCTTGGGAAATCTAGAATCATTTAAAACAGGGAAGCTCAACCTGTGGCTCTCCAGCTGTTGCAAAACTCCCAGCATGCCCTGATAGTTGTAGGCTGTCCAGGAATGCTGGGAATTGTAGTTTTGCAACAGCTAGAGGGCCGCAGGTTGGACATCCCTGATTTAAAACTACGCCTCCCCCGTTGCCCCCACACAAGCCTTGCACTTTGTTTCCACAGCTCGTATTTACGGGGCCCTCAGCTTGTAGTCTTCCTTTTTAGTGAAGTCCCAGGACATGAAGAAACAACAAGATTGCATGTAAAAATGTAGGACAGGTGGCCATGATGAATAAGGCCTCATGCACATGACCGTATTTTCATTCTGCATTTTATCCACCTTTTTTGCAGATTAGATGCGGACCCATTCATTTCAATGGGGCTAGAAAAGATGCTTCCTTATGTACATTTGTGGCCCTGCAAAAAAAAAAAAAAAAAAAATAGAACATGTCCTATTCTTGTCGGTTTTGCGGACAAGGATAGGATTTTTTACAAGAGTTTAAAAAAAGGTGACATGCACTTAGCCAGTATCCGTATTTTGCGATTTGTGGACTGCAAAACAAATATGGTGGTGTGCATGGTGCCTAAAGAGGGTGCCGCTCCTCAGAAATACAGTGCTCTTATTTTTTTCTAATCTTGTTCAAAAGTTCACTTATTCAAAACACAGGAAACGGCGTCCTTCTCAGTGTCAGCTATTTGTAGAGCTTAAACATAAAGTAAAATTATTTAAAATAAATTCCACTTCATAAGCACTGCATTATGTTTTTGATTATTTTCTCAGGAAGTGGCATCAATGTCAGATTGGAGGAAGGGGGGTTCAACATTCCACAACCCTACTGATCAGCTGTTTTAATGTATCTTCGGCATTGGACCTGCACAGATCCATCCATTATGTATTGGACAGAGCTGGTAACTGCAGTGCTGCTCCCATTGAAGTGAAATGGGGCAGCATTGCAGTTATAGGGTCCATTAACTACACAATGGATGGGGCTGTGTAGTTCCCACCCCCAAGCTACCCTGAAACAGCTGATCAGCATGGGTGTGGATGTCGGACTCCCGGGATGGGCCGTCAATAGTGAACAGTCCCTTTTTAAAGCAAAGTATGTCACCTGGCTCTTGAGTAAACAGGTCTTTGTCAAATAAGTATCCATGGTAAATTACCACCATGTAAAATACATAATTTTTTTTTGTTTTAGAATTTTAATTAATCTGATACCCATGATGAAGAGGTTTTTCAAATTTAAGCAGGGGAAACAGCACGAAACAAAATAACAGCAAATACAGGTGCACTCTGCGGTCTCACTAAACCCTCAAACTGATTTTAAAATTGAGAGATTAGCCAACATGTCCTACGGTGTAGGACATGTCTGAGCCCGGGCACTTGTGGTTCGCTGCGGGCATCCTCCACCGTATGCATTTTGATGGGGATCGTCATTAGCAGCGGGCCACAAGTGCAGGATTTGCTTCCCTATATATATATATATACGACTGCATGTGGGTTTGAGCACCTCCTGCTAATACCACGCCATTCCTTTCAGTTTGTATATATAGAAACAGCAGGAAAGAATAAAAAATGTGGTCGCTGATCTAATTTCTAAGAGTATGACAAGGGAACTAATTAAACCTAACCTCCTTAAACTGTTACATCATCCACAGCTCTCATCAAGTACGTTCCCAGGCCTAAGTAAACTATGTCTCTTCGCTATTCACAGATTTGTGATTGCTATAGCACCCAGGGAAATATTCGCTCTTCACACAAGAAATGAGGTTGTGTGCATGCTTTTCCAATTGATCACAGTCCCGACTTCTTAAGCTTCTGCTTGCATTTAACTGTTTGAATTACTCATCCTTGTCGTGCATTCCTTGTGCAAACATTCTACCAGGAAAACAAATTGTAGACCTTCACTTTTATAGCATTGTACAAAACCTATTTTATTCATTTTCTTTTAACACTGGATTTGGTGAAGGTGCAGCTGTGAAGAATGAATCATTCAACAAATATAACCTGTGCCTCATATACTCCTGGGTTATCTTACAGTGGCCATTTTAATGCTATTTGTAAAAAGGCACCGTTTTAAGTAGAGAATTAATGGAGGTGATCTAAAGGCTTTTTCTGAGGAGATGATGTAAAATAATGGTCAGAAAGAGTTAAAAGAATACACTAATCTCCCACCACTGAGGTATCGCCACTGCTTTAGTCTATGCTGTTCTGCACTTCCTGGTCACTCCTTGACATGCAGGACAGAACAGGAGCAAATCTTTCCATTATACCTAATCTCTGTGTAGTTTCCACTCCTGGATTTGGTTCAAAATAACTGATGGAAATCACTGATCAAACACTGACTGCGTGGAAGCGGCCTAAAGCTGCATTTACATGGTGCAACGAGCAGCAGATTGTCGGGAAGGAAGCATTCCTTTCTGACAGTTGGCTGTTCGTTCATTGGAAGAGACCGTTTTGTTTACGTACATTGGTCACTTCCACAGTATGAGAACGGGTGATCGCTATTGCGATCACTCGTCCTCATAGAGCTGTTTTGTTTCTGGGCAACATATCACTGTTTACACATGCAACAGGCCTACTGTGTAGGGTGTCTGGGGTATCCCTTGCCCCTTAGGAGGGTTCTACAAAATATGTCCCTCTTATAGAGCAAGTAAACGTGACGCCAGATG
Organism: Bufo gargarizans; assembly: GCF_014858855.1. NCBI lineage: Eukaryota > Metazoa > Chordata > Amphibia > Anura > Bufonidae > Bufo > Bufo gargarizans. The sequence goes on along the minus strand of NC_058080.1, from coordinate 176,705,307 downwards.
CAGTTAAACAATGAGGACATGGAATCCCCTTTGTAGATGGTAATGTTTGTACCCAGGGTATGATTGCCAGAGTGTTGTAGAGTGGCCTGCAATGTCTCTGTAGATATTATATACACGCATCACGGTCCTCCTACCTGGATATCTTTGGATCCCAGATGTGATGTAGTCCGAAGCAGTGCAAAAAGGGTAGTTGAACTTGGATGATGAATAAGTAGAATAAATGGAGTCCAGACTTGTAGTAACGTTGAACACAACTTTACTTAGCATAAACTGTAATCCAAACGGTATCTTGGTAATCAGCAGGTATTGGCTTAAATGGCAGGCAAATGCTTCTCTGCAACAATCTCAGCTCTGCTATGCCATCTGAAGTAAATAATAACTTTTCCTCTTCTGCTGGAACTTAGTTTAGCTTTCTGTAGTCTATCTCTTACTTTAATCCTAGGAACTTCTTGTCCTGGCTTTGGAGTACCTCAAGCTCTAGCATCAGCTTGTATGAAGGTTATGCAAGCCCAGAAGGGGGCAAACAACCATGTAGACTTCAGAGGCTGGTCCTCTGGGCCTAGCAGAGCAGACTGTGTTCTGCTAGCCAACACACAACCTTTCCCCAGGAGGGGGTAGGCTAGACTGCACACGAACTAACGCCTCCCTCTCTAGAGAAGGCTAGAAGGGAACTAGGAGGTTTCTCTCCGAGGAAACGAACACTGCGGATGTTTCTGCCACCTGCTGATGAACCAGGCACATTACATGTTAACATAACATTGGCAACGAAATTCATATACACACATTGCAGGAAATGACATTAAATATCAGAGATAATGTAGGCTGCACCAACCAAGATAGTGGGTGTACAAAGGAGGTGGTAATGCCCACTCTGGGTCATTACACACAGCCCAACTTGCTGCCCAGAAACGATAATTTAGGTGCCTATATAAACGACAGGATCGCCCAATGAACGAGCGTTTCGCTCATTCATCGGGTGATCAACAGCACCTTTACATGGGCAGGTTGTCGGGAACGAGCATTCGCAGGAAGGTTTGTTGCCGATAATCTGTCAGATTCTGCCCGTGTAAATACACCTCTTTCACACTTGCGGCAGAGTCATCAGGCAAGCAGTTCTGTCGCTGGAACTGCCTGCCGGATCTGTGGAAACATATGCCAACTGATTGCATTTGTAAGACTGATCAGGATCCTGATCAGTCTTAAATATGCATTGAAATGCCAGATCCGTCTTTCTGATGTCATCTGGCAAAACGGATACGGCATTTATTTTTTTCAATTCTTTTTCTTCGGTCTGCGCATAATGCCGGATCCGGCACTAATACATTCCTATGGAAAAAATGCCGGATCCAGCATTCCGGCAAGTGTTCTGTTTTTTGGGCCGGAGATAAAACATGTGGCGGTTTTATCTTTTGCCTGATCAGTCAAAATGACTGAATGGAAGACCTCCTGAACGGATTACTCTCCATACAGAATGCATGGGGGATATACCTGATCAGTTCTTTTCCGGCATTGAGCCCTTTCGACGGAACTCGAACTGGAAAAGAAAAACGCTAGTGTGAAAGTACCCTTAAGTGTTTAAAAAGATACACAAATAGCGGTCAGTCACTGATAGTTTTGCACAGAAGTGGTCTTTATTTCTGTTTATTCTGAACTTAAAGGGATTTTCCAGGCTCCTGATATTGATGAACTATCCTCAGGATAGGTCATTAATATCTGATCGGTGAGGCTCTAACACCCTGCACTTCCCATGATCAGCTGTTCCTTGCGGCAGAAACTAGCACTTTGAATGAAACAAGAAAACATAGCTCCAGTTAAAGTGCTAGTTCCATCGCCAGAGGCTACAGAGAGCAACAGCTTGGGTGTGCATGGCGTCCAGACCCTCAGCAGACTGTTATTAATGAGCTATACTGAGGATAGATCATCAATATCAGGAGCCTGGAAATCCCCTTTAAGACCACTCCTGAAGACAACTATCAATCAGTGATAACACCTTTACTGTGTATAGCTTTCAGGGACTGACAGCTATCTATGTATACACACTTACACAGAGAATGCTATCAGTCACTGATAACACCTCCCCTGTGTACAGCTATCAGTGACTGACAGCTTTATGTGTATACACATTACACAGAGTATGCTATCAATCACTGATAACACCTCCTCCGTGTACAACTATCAGAGACTGACAGCTTTATGTGTATACACTTACACAGAGAATGCTATCAATCACTAATAACTAGGGATGAGTGAACCCGGTAAAGTTCGGGTTCACAGGGTTCGGCCGAACTTCAGGTGAAAGTTCGGGACCCGAACTTGACCCCGAGCCCGGACCCCATTAAAGTCAATGGGGACCCGAACTTCACTTTATTATTTTCCGTTATAACGGAAAATAGTAGCATTCTTAAGATAGAATGCTAAATAAAATGGCCTTTGAGGGGTTAAAAATAATAAAATAAAAAAATCCTATCTACCTTCATATTTTCCGTTATAACGGAAAATAATAAAATCACCCGAACACCGATCCCGAACTTCAGTGAAAAAGTCTTTGCAGTTCGGGTTCACTAAACTCAAAACACCTCCCTTGAACTAGTCAGAAAAAGCTGAATTTTATATGTATAAATGACATGTTTTACGAAATCTTTTCCCACAAAATGATATATCAGTCTGTTCATCTCCTCCTGCATTTTGTGGTGACAGGTCCTCTTCAATGTGTTATTCGAAGTACGATATCTTTACAGTGTCAGTAAGTGCTAAATGTAGATCCTACAATTATATACAGGGAAGAATGTTTCATCGGGCCATCATATTGTATAAATCCAAGTTTTATAGTTGTATGAAATAATGACATTTTTAGTTTTTTTATTCCAGAAAAAGTGTTGTTCTTCTCTGAGACAAAGCTTCAAAGATCACGCAAAGAGATAATGAGAGTTATACCAGTCTTAAATGGAAGTTCATTGAAGTAAAAAGTATAATTTACTAATAGGGGCATGTGCCTCTTAATTCTACCCAATTTTCTAAAGTGGCAAGAAAAGTCAAAATTTAGTTCAAATCCCTAAAAGAGGTTTTCTGGGAGTAGAATATTGATGACTTACCTGCCGCATAGATCATCAATATCAGAGTGGTGGATGTCTGACCCCTGGTACCTCACCGATCAACTGTTTGAAGAGTCCGGGTTACTTCGATTGGTGCTGATGCCTCGTTCTAGGCCCGTGACGGCACATTCAATGGTCACATGACCTAGGCACAACTCAGTCCTATTCAAGTGATTGGGTGGGAGCTGCAACACGAAGCACAGCCTCTATAGAATGTACAATGCTGTGCTTAGTATCTTCAAATTTGTGGCAGTGTCAGGAATCAGGCCTCCCTAACCTAACATTGCTGACCTATCTTGAGCATAAGTCATCAATATTCTACTCCCAGATAACCCCTTTAATAGTAGGCCCCCTTGTGTTCAATGAAAATATTCAGCAGGCTTATGCATCTACCACTGAACATATCCAGTAAGCTTCTTGTGGCAGCTACCGGCTGTCAGTTGTGAGGATATTTACAGTATATCCAGAATAATTGGACCTAAAAACGACCTGATGTTAAAAGTGAATACTCGCGTCTAATTATTTCAGCTCTTAATACCTCTCCTTTCATCTTAGAAAGCTGGGATCACAGTTCGTTTGTTTTACCATTGTAAGGGTACTTTCACACTAGTGTTTTTCTTTTCCGGCATAGAGTTTCGTCACAGGGGCTCTATACCGGTAAAGAACTGATCAGGCATATCCCCATGCATTCTGAATAGAGAGCAATCCGTTCAGGAGGTATCAGGATGTCTTCAGTTCAGTCATTTTGACCGATCAGGCAAAAAGATAAAACCGCAGCATGCTACGGTTTTATCTCCAGCAAAAAAAAACTGAAGACTTGCCTGAATGCCGGATCCGGCATTTTTCCCCATAGGAATATACGCAGACCTGTAAAAATGTGTAAGGCTACTTTCACACTAGCGTTCGATCGGATCCGTTCTGAACGGATCCGATCATATTAATGCAGACGGAGGCTCCGTTCAGTACGGATCCGTCTGCATTAATAACTTAGAAAAAATTCTAAGTGTGAAAGTAGCCTGAGCGGATCCGTTCAGACTTTCAATGTAAAGTCAATGGGGGACGGATCCGCTTGAAGATTGAGCCATATGGTGACATCTTCAAGCGGATCTGTTCCCATTGACTTACATTGTAAGTCTGAACGGATCCGCTCGCCTCCGCACGGCCAGGCGGACAGCTGAACGCTGCAAGCAGCGTTCAGCTGTCCGCCTGTCCGTGCGGAGGCGAGCGGAGCGGAGGCTGAACGCCGCCAGACTGATGCAGTCTGAGCGGATCCACATCCATTCAGACTGCATCAGGGCTGGACGGAGGCGTTCGGGTCCGCTCGTGAGCTCCTTCAAACGGAGCTTACGAGCGGACCGACGAACGCTAGTGTGAAACTAGCCTTAAAAGTTACAAGACGGATCCGTCTGTCCGCATGACAAGCGGAGAGACGGATCCGTTCTTGCAATGCATTTGTGAGATGGATCCGCATCCGGATGCGTCTCGCAAGCGCTTTCAGTCACATCCAGATCGGCGGATCCGGCGGCCAGTTCCGACGACAGAACTGCTTGCCGGATCACACTGCCGCAAGTGTGAAAGTAGCCTAAAGGGGTTTTCGGAGATTCTGATATTTATGACCTATCCTCAGGATAGGTCTAGTGATGAGCAGCAGGGGCTATATTCGAATCTGCGATATATATCACGAATATTTAGGTGAATATTTGCGTTTTCGTGACATTCTTTTCGATTGCGCTATTATGCGCGCGCGCACTATTAGATACATAAGTGCTAAAAAAAATAATTTGATAGTGAGGAAGAACTGATCACGGTAAGTAATTGTACATTACAGCATAATAGTTTTAAATTAAAATTCCATGTATGTCATAACAATAGCTTTATATGCAGATAGAGTTTATCGAAGTATTCAAGACCGCGCAAATTGCCACTATTGACTCGAATATTTTAGCGTAATACATACAACTAACTTCACCTTTAATCAGATCTGACAACATAATACTGATTACTATCTCTATAACCTATACTACACCCTGCACTGGATCCTATCAGCTGTTCAGCTACACAATTCCCTATTACTAACCCTAACTATCTGGAATATTTATATGCGATTTGGAATGTAATTTGAAAAAGCACAGCACAGTAATCAAGTTCCTCTCTCTCTCTCCCTCTCTCAACACTAGATAGGTCATCAATATCAGATAGGTGAGGGTGCACACCTGAAGCCCCGCTAATCAGCAGTTTGAGGAGGCCATGGTGTTCCAGTGAGCGCTGTGGCCTCCTTGCAACTCGCCAAGCACAGCGCCGTCCATTGGATTGCACCTCTGCCTAGTGTTGCTGCTTAGCCCCATTCACTAAGATGGCACTGAGCTGCACTTCGGCCATGTGCCCAATGAACATGGCGTCATTAGCCTCTTCAAACAGCTGGGGTGCTTGGAGTTGGACCATTGGCAATCTGATTTTGGTGACCTATCCTGAGGACAGGCCCTCAAAATCTCAACCCATTTGACGTGCATTTCCAATGGCAGGACAATTTGCTCTATCTGGATGTAGTTCTATTTTCACTAAATAAGAATGGTCTGTGCTTTGGTCACTGTAGCTTCAGGTGACACGTGCATCCATGTTAAGTATCATTTACATGAAGGCAGCTGTTCTGTTGCTGAATTATATTCAATAAAACTGACAATATAAAGACCTGTTCAAACACGACTGCTGAGGGTGTGCTCCGAACTGGAAGAAAGTGCTCCAATTAGCTACCCCTCCCAATGTACTCCGGATATTTGGATCGAGCAATGAACATGATAGCTACTCCCCCTCTTAAGGAAACAGAAGTTGATCCAAAAGTATATAAATAGGAGCATGACCTTAAGGAGAACCTGTCGGTTTACTGAAAAATACTAAGATTTACACAGGTGCTTTAAAGGGAACCTGTCAGGACATTTGTGCTGCCCACCGTGAAGGCAGCCGTATCTGGCATGGTTGTTTTCTGCAATCAGTGTGTGTATTCTGGTTCATCTCACAGTGCTATGAATGATTAGTTTGATGTGTTTATGAGAGGTGGGCCAGCTGCTGATTTTCAGCTTTCACCCTATGCACAGTAAGAGGAAGAAAGCTGTCAATCGCTGGCTGGAGGGGAGAGGGAGACCCATCTCCTGAATATATCAGACTAATGGAAGATTACAATAGGGGGGTTTGGGGAGGCTGAGGGGCCCATGGCCTCCCAAAATGCCCCTCAATATTCTTGGGCAAACATGTGGGGCTTGGGCCCCAGATGTTTTGCCCAGTGCCCGCGTTTGAATAAGAACCTCACCCCCCGCCCCACTGTTTACTCTCATAGGCAACAAGCCTCTAGGCCTTAAGCCTAAGGGACCATAGGGCAGCTCAGACAAGTGCAATGACATCATCACGACTGCCTGCGTCGGGACATGGGTGACAAGATGTCATTCCGATCACTCACACCTGGAACTGGCTATATACCCCTTGAACGCTTCCACATTTTTTCACAAATTTAAATGTATTTGATTGGGATTGTATGTAATAGACCAACAGAAAGTGGAAAGAAAATGATGTGCAGTGTTAGTTTTCTGCCACACATAGCATTGTGCATTTAGGCCAAAAAGTTCAACTTTGGTCTCGTCTGATGAGAGCACCTTCTTCCACATGTTTGCTATGTCCCCTACATGGCTTGTTGCAAACTGCAAATTGGACCTCTTATGGTTTGCTTTCAAAAACCTGGCTTTCTTCTTTCCATTCTTCCATAAAGGCCAGAATTGTGGAGTACACGAGTAATAGTTGTCCTGTGGACAGATTCTCCCACCTGAGCTGTGGATCTCTTGGCTGCTTCTCTAATTAGTGCTCTCCTTGCCTGGGCTGTCAGTTTAGGTGGACAGCCATGTCTTGGTAGGTTTGCAGTTGTGCGATACTCCTTCTGTTTTCGGATGATAGCTTGAACAGTGCTCCATGAGTTGTTTGGAGCTTGTGATATTTTTAATTACCTAACCTTGCTTAACACTTCTCCACAACTTTATCTCTGACCTGTCTGGTGTGTTCTTTGGTTTTCATGATGCAGTTTGATCACTAATGTTCTTTAGCAAACCTTTGAGCCCTTCACAGAACAGAACTTGCCAATGGGGCGGCAAAATGCCTTGTTTGCCTACACAAATACTTGCCGATCGATCCGATCCTTCACTATGCCGCTGCGAGCGGCAGCATCGCCGGCGCCGCATAGTGAAGGAGTGACTTATTACTTATCTCCTCCCTCCTCCTCCCGACCCCAGGTGTTTCCGGAATTTTTTCCTACCTGGCCTTGCTACCCACGTCACTTCCAGTAGTGACGTGGGAGGTGCGTCTCTTCCCTCCGCTCCTGACTGGCTCTGCTGGGGGTTTGTTGGCGCAGGCCCCGTAGCAGAATATTCCGGCCCAGGGCTGCTTCTCTAATTAGTGCTCTCCTTGCCTGGGCTGTCAGTTTAGGTGGACAGCCATGTCTTGGTAGGTTTGCAGTTGTGCGATACTCCTTCTGTTTTCGGATGATAGCTTGAACAGTGCTCCATGAGTTGTTTGGAGCTTGTGATATTTTTAATTACCTAACCTTGCTTAACACTTCTCCACAACTTTATCTCTGACCTGTCTGGTGTGTTCTTTGGTTTTCATGATGCAGTTTGATCACTAATGTTCTTTAGCAAACCTTTGAGCCCTTCACAGAACAGCTGTAGTTATGCTGAGAATAAATTACATACAGATGTATGCTATTTACTAATTAGGTAACCTCTGAAGGCAATTTGTTACATTGCATTTTATTTAGGGGTATCAGAGTACAGGGGACTGATTGCAAGCGCAAGCCGTACTTTTTCAGATTTTTATGACTAATGGGAGATCTAATTACTATGTATAAATATATCAGGGGTCAGTACAGAGATCTCTCCCATCATCTATTTATCCCCAGGACCGTGACTGTGAAGTAAGAGCAGTGAGACTATGGAACTCTCTACCTGAGGGGGTGGTGATGGTGAATTCACTAAAAGAGTTCAAGAGGGGCCTGGGTGTATTTCTGGAGAGTAATAATATTACAGGTTATAGTTACTAGAGAGGGGTCGTTGTATAATTATTTTTTTTTCCACTTTACACATACTTGATATTTTGTGTTGGTCTATCACAGAAATTACTAATAAAATACATTTAAAGGGGTTGTCCGGGTTCAGAGCTGAACCCGGACATACCCTTATTTTCACCCCGGCAGCCCTCCTGAGCCTGGCATCGGAGCATCTCATGCTCCGATGCGCTCCAGTGCCCTGCGCTAGATCGCGCAGGGCACAGGCTCTTGTGTTTACAATAACACACTGCCGGGCGGTAACTTCCGCCCAGCAGTGTGTTCGGTGACGTCACCGGCTCTGAGGGGCGGGCTTTAGCTCTGCCCTAGCCGTTTTACTGGCTAGGGCAGAGCCAAATCCCGCCCATCAGTGCCAGTAACGTCACCGGGCTGCCTGTCAGCCCCATAGAGAGCCCGGTATGTCACCGGAACTCAGAAAAATGCCTTTGCCCTGCGCGATTTAGCGCAGGGCAAAGGAGAGCATCGGAGCATGAACTGCTCCGATGCTCATGTCAGGGGGGCTGCCGGGGTGAAAATGGAGGGATGTCCAGGTTCAGCTCTGAACCTGGACAACCCCTTTAAGTTTGTGGGTGTAATGTGAATTAGGGGTTTGAATACTTTTTCAAGGCATTGTATATGTGTAAAAGTGATCATAGCTACAAATTTGATGCACCTCTCTGTGAGAAGAAATAAAACCTTGTACCTGCATGTTCTGTCTGCAACATTTCTGCTGACAAGCTCATCTGTGTTTGGATCTAAAACAACATGTGAATTTGATCCCTATACAAAGGGTCAGGACTAGGGATGAGCGAACTTCATATTTTGAAATTTGAGTTTGGGTTATATGCTGAATTGCGTTATGGATTCCGTTACCACAGACCATATTGCAATTCCATGACGGAATGCCTCTTATTCATTCCGTCATAATTGAAGTCTATGGCCTGAATAATGAATCCGTCCAGTTTCCGTTATGCAGGAGAGGACTCCAGCATAACGAAAACTGGACAAACCCATTATGCAGGCCATAGACTTCTATTTTTATGGAATGAATAACGGAATGCCTGTAAAGGCGTTCCGTTATGCATTCCGTCATGGTCCGTGGTAATGGAATCCATAATGCAATTCAGCATATACCCCAACCCAAACCCGCACACGAACTTCAAAATATAAAGTTCACTCATCCCTAATCGGGACAATAAAGGTTTGTAATATTTATCATATCTAAGGGTACTTTCACACTTGCGTTAAACTTTTCCGGTATTGAGTTCCGTCCTAGGGGCTCAATACTGGAAAAAAACTGATCAGTTTTACCCTAATGTATCCTGAATGGAGAGCAATCCGTTCAGTATGCATCAGGATGTCTTCAGTTCAGTCACTGTACGTTTTTGGGACGGAAAAAATATCACAGCATGCTGCGGCATTTTCTCTGTACAAAATTCCAGAACACTTGCTGGAATGCCGAAAAGTGTTCTGGAAAAATGGACCCGGTTTTGCGGTCTGAGCATGCGCAGACCTTTAATAATGTGAAAAATATAAATACCGGATCCGTTATCCTGGATGACAACCAGAGAGACAGGGTCGTTATTTCAATGCATTTTTGACACAGATCCGCATCCGGATCCATCTACAAATGCTATCTGTTTGCATACAGATATCTGGATCCGGCAGACAGTTCCGGCGCCGGAACTGCCTGCTGGAATCCAACAACATAAGTGTGAAAGTTCCCTAAGAATAATTGCGGACCCTTATAATGGATCTAATACAGACATCGCAATGGACACAGGAAAATGTTAATTTTTTTCTGGATTTAATATGAGTTTTTCCTTACTGATATGAATTAGTTTAGAGCTTCCCGTATGTACTGTAAGATATGTTCAGTTTCTTGGCAATTTCTAGTTTATTGCTTTCATTAAGAGAAACAAAATAAGAGTTTTGCAGGTCTGATGCCTTTTAATGGGCAACAAAAATAGAAGCAATGGAAGCTTTGGAGACAAGGTCCCTTCGTCAGGCCCAACATAATGAAGTGTCTGAAGAAACAGCCATATACAGTGCATATATACCTACAAAAGAGCAGGACATGGTGTAAATAAGTGAACATCTGAAAAACAAACAAAAATACCAAAAAGAGTTGAGAATGAGTCCTTAATTATCTTAATAAGCGGTGTGAAAGTTTTATGGTCTCTAAATTGATGTGCCCCCCCCTTCCTCCATCCTCGTGTAGGGTACCCTGTCAGGGTCAAGGACTACACATTAAAAACTAACTTTATAAGGGCTGTATTACACCAACAGATTATCTGACAGATTTTCTGACCAATCATTGGTTAGATGGCCATTTACACACACAGAACTATTGGTCTGATTGCACAGAAATTGGTCAGATAATCTGTCAGCAGGGAAGAGCGAGCATCGGACGTCACTGGGCTCGGCGCATGCCCAGTGACGAGGATGAAGCTCCTGCCCTCAGTCTCCTGCAGATCGCACTGGCGCAGCCCTCAGTGGGTACTGCCAGAGGCGTATCTATCGCGAGGCAAACTAGGCATTTGCCTGGGGCGGCACTTGCCAATGGGGCGGTAAAATGCCTTGTTTGCCTACACAAATACTTGCCGATCGATCCGATCCTTCACTATGCCGCTGCGAGCGGCAGCATCGCCGGCGCCGCATAGTGAAGGAGTGACTTATTACTTATCTCCTCCCTCCTCCTCCTCCCGACCCCAGGTGTTTCCGGAATTTTTTCCTACCCGGCCTTGCTACCCACGTCACTTCCAGTAGTGACGTGGGAGGTGCGTCTCTTCCCTCCGCTCCTGACTGGCTCTGCTGGGGGTTTGTTGGCGCAGGCCCCGCAGCAGAATATTCCGGCCCAGTGCGCATGCCCGAAGCGCAGTAGGAGGCGTAGTAGCAGAAAATTCCGGCTCCTACTGCGCCTGCGCCGAGTCGTCTTATTTGCGCATGCGCAGTGGGTCAGAATATTCAAAACACAAGCGGCAGCCACAGCCGGCCGGGAAAAGTCTGCCCAGACCGGCTCCCTCCTCACACAGTTGGCCACTTTGCCTGACTCCTGGCCTACCTACCCTGCGAGGAGTGTCCAGACCAGGACCAGGACCAGGTCCAGGCAGAGGAACAAACAGGAGTGAGTGAGAGTGAGACAAGAGAGTTAAAAAGGAAATACTGCAGGTTCACAGTGAGAGTGAGACTCATAAATAAAGGTGGTATGATGTCAGACTGTCTATAGTGGCCCTGGCCTCTCCTTGAGGCTGCCCCATACAGACTGTATGGCCTGGGGCAGCCTCGAGGAGAGGCCAGGGTCACCATAGATAGTCTGACATCCCACCTTTATTTATGACACAGACACAGTGCACTATTTGCTTGTGGCAGCCGGGCAGCCCCCAATCCCCCATACAGTTTAGTGTCTCCTTGTGGCTGCCCCCGGCCCCCCATACAGTATAATGTCTCATGTCTGCCCCCAATGCCATACAGTATGTATAATGTCTCCTTGTGGCTGCCCCAGTGCCCCATTCTGTATAACGTCTCGTTGAGGCTGCCCCCATACGGTATAACGTCTCCTTGAGACTGCCCCATACAGTATAACGTCCCCTTGTGTTTTTTCTTTTAAACTGGTATTTCTTGCGATATATATATCGTTATCGTGCTAAATTTCTTAATATTGTTATGCAAAACAGGAAAGGGTGGAGCCTAAAGAGGAAGGGGTGGGTCAAATTTATATTAGGGGGGTGCCCGAGTTTAGTCTCGCCTAGGGCAGCACAAAACCAAGATACACCACTGGGTACTGCGCCTGTGTGAGAGTTCGTTCGGCTGTGAGGGAGGGGGGGGAGAGGGAGGAGAGGCTGTGGGAGGCTGGGGGCGGTTAGACAGTCGCAAGGAAGGTGGGCTGGGCACTATAAGAGGGGCGTTACTGGGCTCACTAAGGGGAACAAAACGCCCCTCTGGGCACCTTCAGGGCTAATTTGCATAACCATAAAAGTCGTTTTTTACAGAAACTACTGGACGGATTACAAGATAAAAGAGCACAGCCTAATCAAGGTAAGCTGTGCTGCATGGCTGCTTTAAAATCGGATTTTTTGGGTTAGGGGAGGTGACAGAATCCCTTTAAAGGACGAGTATTGGGCACATAAATGGGACCCCTAATTCCGCCCACATTGTTTTCCCTTGTTAATGGACAAGTATTGGTGGGCACTATTGGGGCTTCTACAAGGGGCACGATATAGGTGAAAAAAACGGCATTGCACAAATTCACTCTTCAAATCTTTTAATTCAGCCATTACAATAAACAAAGAAAATGGAATATTACAAGTTAAAGAAACAATTTTTGCAGCTGCAAAAGACTAAATAATATAAATTTATAAGGCTTGCATTTGCCAAGGTAACTCCCCCTGTGGTGACATAAAATAAAGTGGTCCCGAATGGCGGCACCATGTGTGGTCCCACGCACACCGCTGCGATTCTGACTCTCCATGGAATGGCTTAACCAGTGCAGTTTCTAGGTAAAATTTCTCTCAGGGCGAGTGTCAAAAAAACTCCCCCCCCCCCCCCCTCCCCCCCGGTAACAGACAGGCAGGCAGTGTGGGGCGGCGGTGCTGACCTCACTCACTGTACGTCACGCAGTGCGTGAGGTACAGTGAGTGAGCGCCGCCGCCCGCACTGCCTGCCTGTGGGGGGACATTATTTTTAATAAGGATCACTATGGACATTATTTAGAATGGAGGCTGCTGTGGATGTCATTATAACTGTATAATGTCTGATAGGCCTAGTCCTGAGTTATATTACCCTGCCCTGTATAATAATGTACCCTGATACCCCTTAGTTATATTACTCCAGCGGGGTAATATAACTAAGGGGTATCAGGGATGGGTACATTATTATACAGGGCATGGGCAGGGTAATATAACTCAGCTCAGGACTAGGCATATCAGACATTATACAGTTATAATGAGTAATGACACCAACAGCAGCCTCCATTCTAAATAATGTCCATAGTGATCCTTATTAAACTTAATGTCCCCCACAGTGACAGTGGCCCCCATTTTCATGTCTCCCACAGTGGCCCCCCATTGTAATTAATGCCCCCCCCCATTGTAATTAATGCCCCCCCAGACCATCACTCGCCTCACAGCAGGCATCAGCACTGCTCAGGGGCTCAGGGCGGGCGGTAACAGGCAGGCAGTGCGGCGCTCACTCAGTCACTGTATGTCACGCGCCTGCGCCGCCTAGTGGGAGGATCCTGCACGTGACGTCAGTAAGTCTGACCTGGGCCGTTGCAAGGATTTTTGCTGCCCTAGGCAAGATGAAAATTGGCCCCCCCGCCCCCCCTTATCAGATCCGGAATTGCGGACCCGGATCCGCAATTCCGATCCTGAAAAAAAATAGTACATGTCCTATTCTTGTCCCCAATAACGGACAAGAATAGGCATATTCTCTTAGTGCCGGCAATGTGCGGTCCGCAAAATGTAGTATTAATAACTAGACAATTAAATAATACACATATTGCATTGTCTACTTACCACCAGGACAATTAGATGATCTGGTCTCTGGCTGCAGTCTGGCTCTGCGGACTCTCTTGTCACTCTCTTCTCCCCCCCCCCCTCCCTTGTCACTCTCTTCTCCCCCCTCCCTTGTCACTCTCTTCTCCCCCCCCCCTCCCTTGTCACTCTCTTCTCCCCCCCCTCCCTTGTCACTCTCTTCTCCCCCCCCTCCCTTGTCACTGTCTTCTCCCCCCCCCTCCCTTGTCACTCTCTTCTCCCCCCCTCCCTTGTCACTCTCTCTTCTCCCCCCTCCCTTGTCACTCTCTTCTCCCCCCCCTCCCTTGTCACTCTCTTCTCCCCCCCTCCCTTGTCACTCTCTTCTCCCCCCCTCCCTTGTCACTCTCTTCTCCCCCCCCTCCCTTGTCACTCTCTTCTCCCCCCCTCCCTTGTCACTCTCTTCTCCCCCCTCCCTTGTCACTCTCTTCTCCCCCCTCCCTTGTCACTCTCTTCTCCCCCCTCCCTTGTCACTCTCTTCTCCCCCCCTCCCTTGTCACTCTCTTCTCCCCCCCCTCCCTTGTCACTCTCTTCTCCCCCCTCCCTTGTCACTCTCTTCCCCCCCTCCCTTGTCCACTCTCTTCCCCCCGCCCGTGTCGACTACTCTACTCTCCCCCCTTGTCACTCTCTTCTTCTTCCCCCCCCCTCCCTTGTCCACTCTCTTCTCCCCCCCCTCCCTTGTCACTGCTCTTCTCCCCCTCCCTTGTCCCTCTCGTTCTCCCCCCCCTCCTTGTCACTGCTCTTCTCCCCCCCCTCCCTTGTCACTCTCTTCTCCCCCCCTCCCGTGTCACGTCTCATTCTCCCCCCTCCCTTGTCACTCTCCATCTTCTCCCCCCCTCCCTTGTCCACTCCTTCTCCCCCCTTCACTCTCTTCGCTCACTTCTCTTCTCCCCCCCTCCCTTGTCACGCTCTTCTCTCCCCCCTCCCTTGTCACTCTCTTCCTCCCCCCCCCCTCCCTTGTCACTCGCTGCTCCCCCCCCCCCGCCCTTGTCACTCTCTTCTCCCCAGCCCCTCCCGTGTCACTCTCGTGCCCTTCCCCCTCCCTTGTCACTCTCTTCCCCCCCGTCCCTTGTCACTCTCGTCCCCCCCCTCCCTTGTCACTCTCTTCTCCCCCCCTCCCTTGTCACTCTCTTCTCCCCCCCCTCCTTGTCACTCTCTTCTCCCCCCCCTCCCTTGTCACTCTCTTCCCCCCCCTCCCTTGTCACTCTCTCCTCTCTTCTCCCCTCCCCCCCTCCCTTGTCACTCTCTCCCCCCTCCCTTGTCACTCTCTTCCCCCCCCTCCCTTGTCACTCTCTTCTCTCTCCCCCCTCCCTTGTCACTCTCTTCTCCCCCTCCCTTGTCACTCTCTTCTCCCCCCCTCCCTTGTCCTCTCTTCACTCTCTTCTCCCCCCTCCCTTGTCACTCTCTTCTCCCCCCCCCCCCTTGTCACTCTCTTCTCCCCCCCCCTCCCTTGTCACTCTCTTCTCCCCCCCCTCCCTGTCACTCTCTTCTCCCCCCCCCTCCCTTTCACTCTCTTCTCCCTCCCCCCCCTCCCTTGTCACTCTCTTCTCCCCCCCCCTCCCTTGTCACTCTCTTCCCCCCCCTCCCTTGTCACTCTCTTCTCTTCTCCCCCCCCCCCTTGTCACCTCTCTACCCCCCCTCCCTTGTCACTCTCTTCTCCCCCCTCCCGTGTCACTCTCTTCTTCACCCCCTCCCTTGTCACTCTCTTCTCCCCCCCTCCCTTGTCACTCTCTTCCCCCCCTCCCTTGTCACTCGCTTCTCCCCCTCCCTTGTCACTCTCTTCTCCCCCCTTCCCTGTCACTCCTTCTCCCCCCCTCCCTTGTCACTCTCTTCTCCCCCCCCTCCCTTGTCACTCTCTTCTCCCCCCCCCCTCCTTGCACTCTCTTCTCCCCCCCCCTCCCTTGTCACTCTCTTCTCCCCCCCCCCTCCCTTGTCACTCTCGTCTCCCCCCCCCTCCCTTGTCACTCTCTTCTCCCCCCCCTCCCTTGTCACTCTCTTCTCCCCCCCCCTCCCTTGTCACTCTCTTCCCCCCCCCCCTCCCTTGTCACGCTCTTCTCCCCCCCCTCCCTTGTCACTCTCTTCTCCCCCCCTCCCTTGTCACTCTCTTCTCCCCCCCTCCCTTGTCACTCTCCTTCTCCCCCCCTCCCTTGTCACTCTCTTCTCCCCCCCTCCCTTGTCACTCTCTTCTCCCCCCCCTCCCTTGTCACTCTCTTCTCCCCCCCCCTCCCTTGTCACTCTCTTCTCCCCCCCTCCCTTGTCACTCTCTTCTCCCCCCCTCCCTTGTCACTCTCTTCTCCCCCCTCCCTTGTCACTCTCTTCTCCCCCCCTCCCTTGTCACTCTCTTCTCCCCCCCTCCCTGTCACTCTCTTCTCCCCCCCTCCCTTGTCACTCTCTTCTCCCCCCTCCTCCCTTGTCACTCTCTTCTCCCCCCCTCCCTTGTCACTCTCTTCCCCCCCCCCTCCCTTGTCACTTCTCTTCTCCCCCCCCTCCCTTGTCACTCTCTTCTCCCCCCCCCCCTTGTCACTCTCATTCTACTCCCCCCACCCCCCTTGTCACTCTCATTCTACTCCCCCCACCCCCTTGTCACTCTCATTCTACTCCCCCCACCCCCCTTGTCACTCTCATTCTACTACTCCCCCCCCTCCCTTGTCACTCTCATTCTACTACTCCCCCCTCCCAGGGCCGGATTAAGAGCATCATGGGCCTGGTGCTGAGGATTTTGCCGGGCCTTTTTATGGAAATATATACATAATCATTTAACATGAAGATTACTGTTTTCTAGCTGCTGTAGACTGTGGACAACAGCAGCTAGAAACAGCAATTTTCATAGAGCTGTGTTATGATTTATGGACACAGCACTCAGCATGCTTAGCCAGTCAGATAGAAGGCTGAGAGCTGTGTCTAAATAACAACACATTAAAGGGATACCGTCACCAGGTTTCACCCCTGTTAGCTAAAAATATGCTGATGTTCAGGGCGTCTTCACGATTCCTAATGTGGGCTTATAAATGTCATCTGTGGGCTTATTTAGCTAAAAAACAGCTTTTACTAACCTGTCAGTCAAACAAATAAGGTGCCCAAGGGGATGTTAATGGATGCAAGGTGCCGCCGTTCGTGCCCAGCGCCGCCTTTCCAGACTTCTGCGCCGCCTCCCGTCCTCCCCCTCCTGCTGTAAGATCTCGCGCATACAGGGGTTGAGCGAAGTGGCGGCGCATGAGCACTTCGCTGTAAGAAGCCAAATGGAGAAGTCCGCACGGCGCATCAGGCAGAGCCCTGTGCGCAAAATCTTACAGCAGAAGAAGGGGGAGGGAGGGAGGGCAGGAGGCGGCGCAGAAGTCCGGAAAGGCGGCGCTGGGCACGAACGGCGGCGGGTGCAGACGGCACCTTGCATCCATTAACATCCCCTTGGGCACCTTATTTGTTTGACTGACAGGTTAGTAAAAGCAGTTTTTTTTTAGCTAAATAAGCCCACAGATTACATTTATAAGCCCACATTAGGAATCGTGAAGACGCCCTGAACATCAGCATATTTTTAGCTGAGGGGTGAAACCTGGTGACAGAATCCCTTTAAAGAAATTACTGTTTCTAGCTGCTGTGGACTGTGGACTAGCAGCTAGAAACAGTAATTTCTTTATGTGTTATGTTATTTAGACTGAGCTCAGTCTCAGCATGCTTAGGCTACTTTCACACTAGCGTTCGGCTGTCCGCTTGTGAGCTCCGTTTGAAGGGGCTCACAAGCGGACCCGAACGCTTCCGTCCAGCCCTAATGCATTCTGAGTGGACGCGGATCCGCTCAGAATGCATCAGTCTGGCAGCGTTCAGGCTCCGCTCCGCTCAGCAGGCGGACACCCGAACGCTGCTTGGCCGTGCGGAGGCAAATGGATCCGTCCAGACTTACAGTGTAAGTCAATGGGGACGGATCCGTTTGAAGATGACACAATATGGCTCAATCTTCAAACGGATCCGTCCCCCATTGACTTTCAATGTAAAAGTCTGGACGGATCCGTTCAGGCTAATTTCACAGACTTTTTTTTTGACAATATAATGCAGACGGATCCGTTCTGAACGGAGCCACCGTCTGCATTATATGAGCGGATCCGTTCAGAACGGATCCGCTCTGAACGCTAGTGTGAAAGTAGCCTTAGCCAGTCAGTAATTTTCATAGTGCTGTTATGATTTATGGACACAGCTCTCAGCATGCTTAGCCAGCCTTCTATCTAGCTGTGCTTCTTGAGAGTCACAGTCCACAGGCTGTTTCTGAGCCTGCTGAGAGCTGTGTCCATAAATCATAACAGCACTATGACTGCCCTGATACACTCATCTAGTTGACTAGTTGGAAGGGATCTCACACCTGCTGCAGCCTGCCTCCAGAAGCTCCTGCTGCTGCCTGCTGTCTCCGACTCTCCGTGTGGTGTGGGCTGCCTGTGGCCGAGCGCTGTGGCTGTGGGCCGTCACCATCCTGTGCTGGCCTGGTCGAAACTGTGGTGCAGGAGGGATAATCGCGGGCACACTGAGTTCATATCTGTCGGGCCGGCATTATTTACAGGAACCGCACCAGCTGCTCTGACGTCCTGCCTCCGGATATCCGGCTGTGACGTATATATCTGGTGGCAGTGGCAGGACGTGAGAGCAGCTGGTGCTGTTCCTGTAATGACGCGGCCTGCCGGATATGGAACTCAGTGCGCCCGCTGTTATCCCTCCTGCACCATGCGATGCCTGTACAAATCTAAGAGGACTTTTAGGGCCGCTCCCGGCGGCCTTTTGCCTGGTTCGGATGGGCCTATTATATGGTAGGGGCCTGGAGCTGCAGCTCCATCAGTCCCTACGTTAATCCGGCCCTGCCCTTGTCACTCTCATTCTACTACTCCCCTCCCCTCCCTTGTCACTCTCATTCTACTACTCCCCCCCCCTCCCTTGTCACTCTCATTCTACTACTCCCCCCCCTCCCTTGTCACTCTCATTCTACTACTCCCCCCCCCCCGTCACTCTCATTTCTTCCCCCTTGTCAATGTCACCTCTAATGTAGCGTGGCCGAGCTCTGTTCGCTCCGCGGTACAGGAGCTTTTGTTTCCTGTACCCGGCTGACAGGAAGTGCTCACTTAGTGTGCACTTCCTTTCAGTCCGGCCGGGTACAGGAAACAAATGCTCCTGTACCCCGGGCCGGACCGAACAGAGCTCGGCCACGCTACATTAACAACTCAGCATTCTGCAGCGCAGGCAGGCTGCGCAGCACTGAGCCGGCCGCTCAGGAGGGTCAGCATGAGGGGCGCCACCGGCCGGCCGCCCGATCCTTTACCTTCATAACCCAATTTTATTTTATTTTTTTACCTCAACGGGCGCCCCCTGCTTCTGACAGCGCCCCGGGCGGCCGCCCGTCCCGCCTGCCCCGCCCGCCCCTAGAAACGACCCTGGGCTTAACGAATCCTCAAAATTGAAGCCATCCCTTTCTCGGACAAAATTGTGAAGAGCACATGCTGCCTTCACAACCGAGATGGCGGTCTCCAATTTGAGATTTATGGGAGAGTGCAGAACTCGCCATTTGTTGACTAATATGCCAAATGCGCATTCCACCACCCTGCGTGCTCTTGTCAGGCGATAGTTAAAAACACGCCGCGCAATGGATAGATTACGGCTAGAGTATGGCCTCATAAGGTGCTCACCTAAACCAAATGCCTCGTCACCAGCAAAAACAAAAGGCATAGATGGATAAGTGGTGCCAGGCAGTGTGGTGTTTCCGGGAAGGTCAAGGGCATTTCTACTGAGCATTTGACCAAAGTCAGAATGGCCAAAAACAGCAGAGTCAGAGCTGCTGCCATAGGACCCCACATCGATATAACGGAAACAATAGTTTGCATCACATACCGCAAAAAGAACAAACGAAAAGTATTTTTTATAATTATAAAACTGACTGCCACTCCTCATTGGCTTGAGAATGTGGATGTGTTTTCCGTCAATTGCTCCGACACAGTTCGGGAAATTGCAGGTATTTTGAAAAGTATCCGCAATTTTCAGCCACTCCTCCTTGTTTGGTTGGCCCATCACAACAGCATGAAGGACCTGCCAAATAGCGCTGCAGGTTTCCTTCACGATCACACTGGCTGTGGATTTCCCGATCTGGAAGGTGTAGTGAAGACTGGTCAACAATTGGCCTGTAGCTAAATAGCTGTAAAAAATGTGTGAAAAAAAAAGATAATTAATGGATGTTATTTTATTTTTATTATAGTAAACTTCCTAAAAAGCAAGTGGAAGAGCCTCAAAGATGCCTTCATTCATCATCGACGCAAAGAGAAGGAACAGAGGAGTGGAGCTTCGCCAAGTGCGCGGTCCAGCTATGTCCATGCGGAGGAAATGGCCTTTCTAATACCATGCACTGAAATGCGTAGGTGAGTCCAGGGCATACACATGCAGGAGAGGGTGTGGTATGACATGCATTCACTTTCATATCTTGCACATATAATGTATATTTTCATGTTCACAGCACCGATAGTAGCTGGTCGAAAAGACAACAGCAGGAGGAGGAAGAGGAGGAGGTCACCAGGGACAGTGAGGCCTGTGCGTGTACAGGGCCACTAAGTCCTCCTCCACCCGATCCCACCCCTCCATTCCAAACACCCACACAGCCTGCCCCACCTGTCGTGGAACCCAAAAACATTCAGACTCACCGTTCAAAAAGGAAAAAAAACGATCGGCAGGAGGACCCAAACTCACTAGTGATGCACTTTTCTTACTGAGTTTGGAGGAAAAAATGCTGCTAGTTCACCGAAGTCGCATAACTGAAGTGAGGGAGCCCTTAACAAGGACTCTAGACAGCTTCATTACACATTATGACATCACACAGCCCAACAATCCACAACAACATCCACCACAACATCCACCACCCACTCACACATACACATCACAAACATACCCACAAACTAACATACCACACCCTCACGACACATGGCACACACAACCACAATCATCATACAGCTATCCCTCCACCAGCATGGGCACCAACACCTCCACCACCACTCAAATGCAACCTGCCCAGCAATCAGGCGGAATGAGAGAGGCCATGCGGGATAACGAGCCACAATTCCAAAACCTTTGAGAAGTAGCATACATAATTTGGTGCATCAGGGGTGTTCTACCTTCATTGTTAATATCGGAAAATTACAGAATAATTTTAAGTTAAAAAGTACAAAACTTATGTTGATTGTGTTAAACACAGTTTGCGCATTTTTGGAGGAACTGTAAGATGTTATTACTTTTCCCAAATATAAAAACATTTGCAAACTTTTTGGGAGAGTGTTTGGTATGGAAAAATGTGGGTAAACTATATATGTATGGTATCTATATGCCAAATGTAATAAGCATACACATACAATACCCCCCCCTCAAAAACACTTGAAACATCACAACCACCAGTAGAAAATAACAAAGGCCACACTAATATCCAGTCAACACACAATGCAAATGCTTTATTAGGCCACAATTACAGCCTACTTACTGCAAAGTAATGATCAGTCTTTCCGCTGGTGGTATACTGTCCCGCATGAATGTGTCCTGACGTTGTAAACGGATGCCCAACAACCCCAGGAGCTCATCAAAGCTGTTGAAAATGAAAATGGTGAGGGTTAACAATACCAAAAAAATACAACTGGTACCTTCACAATTGGAACCCCACTCCTAGAACTATTGTATTCGTACAAACCTGGTGATGGACATCCGTGTGTATGAAAAAAAATTGTCTTCATGGGCCCGGAGGGTCTCGTACAGTGCCCAGAACTGTCTCCTTTCCTGTCGATTGGCAATGACAGGATGGACCCAACACTCCGCCTGGTCACCAAGAAAAAGACAGCTGTCCTCTAACCTCACAGCGATGTATGTGGTGAGGAATTACAGGAGTAAAGGAATGATTTCCAACCTTTTCAGAGGATAAACGTCTAGTCAGATATGTGGTAAAAAGGGAAGGAGGGACAGGGTCTGTGACACTCTACATGGAGGTGGGGAGCACTATGAATAAGTAGAAGCCAATACTCAGAACATAAAGTGATCCGTAAATATCATATTATCTCAGTAAAGGACCAATGACTCTTTACACCAGTTCAAAGGGGTTATCCCAGTGTTCCATATTACATGTCTCTGTTAGATCACACAGGAAATAGCAAAATTTCAGTCTGAATGATTTAAAAGAAAATACTTCTGTGTCTAGATATTGCTGTTTCATACTTCTAGTTCTTTTGATTCCCCATCATCAGGTCCACCTAATGTGTTCACTACTGGCAAAAAGAAGTCACTTCTGGTGCACATATTCTGATTTGCTGGCCATCACTTTGCTGCCCACCCTTGTACATGAGGATGTGGTACAGGGTGAGTATGACCACCAGCACTGGACACATTAGATGGACGTTCTGAGCAGTGGTCGTGATAACAACTATGTAACTACAATATCTAGATGCAGTAAATAAATATTCCATCATAGGACAATCCTTTTAAATTATGGGGTCTACCCACACTTGCCCAAATCTCCCAGACACAGAATGGAGGGCTTCTCCCAGGTACTTTAACTGCATGTGGTTCCAGTATACTGTGTCATCAGACACACCGAAGTGCACTGAGCGGGCAGTGTGCAGGACGAGATGGGTGCCTGATGAGAGATGTGGGTGTGGCCTCATAAAATGGGCCTGTTACAGCCCCCCAAAAATGTGGTGGCGCACTACATGCATCGCACCTAGGAAACTAGTGTAATTGCATTGCCTGCTTATAATAACAAGTATATACCTCATTAAGTAATAAAATATATGACATATTTCACTTACTGCAGTATATCATTATATCAGTGTTTCAAGGTTAACTGACTCAGCCTATGATCTCAGCTCACATGAAAAGCTTTCATGATACACACTCCTCCTATCTGCTAGAACAGGCATGCTCAACCTGCGGCCCTCCAGCTGTTGCAAAACTACAACTCCCAGCATGCCCGAACAGCCTACAGCAGTTCTAGAACACAATGATATTATATTATTGACAGATCTATGGCCATGTGATAGATTTGGTGAGATACGATGCACAGTGACGGGCCTAAGGTGTTTGGCACCCTGGGCGGATCCCTTCTCTGGCACCCCCCAATACTTTTGTACCCCCTCACAGTATTATTTCCCTCATTGTACAACCTTCACAGTAGTTTTGTATAGATATGTGCCCCTTCACAGTAGTTATGCCCACACTGCGCCCCCTCACAGTATTTATGCCCTCATTGTACAACTTTCACAGTAGTTATGCCCACATTGTGCCTCCTTAAAGTACCATACTTAGCCCTTCATTGTGCCCCATTTACAGTAGTTATGCCCTCTTTGTGCCCCTTCACAGTAGTTATACCCTCTCTGTGCCCCTTTAGGCCTCATGCACACGACCGTTGTTTGTTTCCGCGTCCGTTCCGCCGATTTTTGCGATTCAGATGCGGACCCATTCATTTCTATGGAGCCATTGAAAATGCAGATAGTCCACCGTTTGCCATCCGCGTCCGTGGTTCCAGTCCTTCAAAAAAATATATCCTGTCCTATTCTTGTCCGCGAAAAACGGTTTGCGGACCCATTCAAGTCAATGGGACCGCTTAAAAATGCGGAGGCACATTCGATTGTCGTCCGCGTCCACGTCCGTTTTTTTTCTATAATTTGCCATGGCAAAACTGTCTGCCAGAACTTGTGCCAATAAAATAAAAAAAAATAAGATACAGGAAGTTCAAGGTCACAGGTTATGCTAATTGCTAGGAACTTGTGGTGCAAATCACTAGAGTGGTGTGGCAGTGAGTGGCTTGCTAGTATGTTTCTTGGTAACTAAGATGCCTCGCTGGAATGTGGAGAAACTGATATGTTTGGTGCAGGAGAGGCCCGAACTATGGGACACGGTCTAATATTCATCAGGACCGAGTTCGCAAGTGGCCCGTAGCATGAGGCGGGCCGAATGGTCCCAAGCAGATGGCCGAGGCCGTGCAGCTTTAGGTAAGTGATGTCGTTGTACTGTCCTTGCCCTGTCTGTCCCTAAAATGATGTAGCTATAAATTCCATGAGGTCAGAAGAATGTATATTTTGTGGGCCAGCTTCATTTTGCATAAGCCTGTGTATGGTTTTGGGAAGAGTCATGCACTAAATACTAGGGATCGACCGATATTGATTTTTTAGGGCCGATACCGATAATTTGTGAACTTTCAGGCCGATAGCCGATAATTTATACCGATATTCTGGGAATTTTCATTTTTGAAAAAAAAATTAAAATTCCCACAAATCTGCTGAAAATTAATGTTTATTGTTAATGTGTATTTTTATTTTTTTTGTAAATCTTTCTTTTTCATTTATATTTAATATTTTGGTGTTTTTATTTTTATTACTTTTTTTTTTTTTAAACTAACTTTTAGCCCCCTTTGGGACTAGAACCCTTGTCCTATTCACCCTGATAGAGATCTATCAGGGTGAATAGGAGCTCACACTGTCCCTGCTGCTGTGTGCTTTGTGCACACAGCAGCATGGAGCTTACCATGACAGCCAGGGCTTCAATAGCGTCCTGGCTGCCATGGTAACCGATCGGAGCCCCAGCATTACACTGCTGGGGCTCCTATTGGAGGAGCAGGGGAGAGGGAATCCTGTGGGGGGCGCACTGCGACTGGGGTGGGGGGGGCGCACCACTGCTTAATACTGGGGGGAGGGGGGGCGCACTGCGCCACCAATGCTTAATACTGGGGGGGCTTGGGGGGGAGGCGCACTGCGCCACCAATGCCTAATATATGGGGGGGAGGGGGGGCGCACTGCGCCACCAATGTCTGATACTGGGGGGCTTGGGGGGGCGCACTGCGCCACCAATGAAGCTTAATCTCTAATTTATTCACATACAGGAGGCGGGAGCTGGCTGCAGGATCACATAGCCGGCTCCCGACCTCTATGAGCTGTAGCTGCGATCCGCGGCACCTGAGGAGTTAACTACCGCAGATCGCAGCTACAGCTCATAGAGGCCGGGAGCCGGCTATGTGATCCTGCAGCTCCCGCCTCCTGTATATGAATTAATGTGAGATTAAGCTTCATTGGTGGCGCAGTGGCCATAGCTCCTCCCCTCCTCTTGTCCCCTGTCCTCCCATTGGCTGGAGCGGCAGCAGCAGCACAGGGGGAGGAGACACTGCTCCTTCTCCCCTGTGCTGCTGCTGAGGGAACACGGAGAGCGCTGACAGCAGCGCGATCTGTGTTCCCAGGACGTTATCGGAATATCGGCAAAATAAATGCCGATACCGATAACGTTCAAAATCCTGAATATCGGCCGATAATATCGGTAAATCCGATAATCGGTCGATCCCTACTAAATACCATACCCCATCATTTTTTTCATTAAATGGCTGTCCCTCCCTTTGCTCCAGCAAACAGTAGTCATGTCTAAAACCTGTATGTGCACTTTTTATTTTGTGACACGGGTGTCCCTTTTGTAATTGAGCATCCTATAGTTGTCACCATGTCATATTATAAAGACTTTTAGTCCAAATGGCTTGCACGACTAATCTCCTCCTTCCTGAACCTATTGTACATTAGTATCCCCACACCTGCAGTACAGTACCATGTGCTGTATAATCCGGCCAATTCATACATTTATCAGAGTTGTCAACTTTTAAGACCCTTAATCATACCCAGTGTCACCCATAGCCAGTCTCCTGCCCCCCCTTAATCATACCCTGTCACCTTTGCCCAGTCCCCTGCCCCCCTTAATCATACCCAGTATCACCCAGAGCCAGTCCCCTGCCCCCTTAATCATACCCTGTCACCTTTACCCAGTCCCCTGCCCTTCTTAATCATATCCAGTGTCACCCTTACCCAGTCCCCTGCCCCCTCAATTAGACCCTGCCCCCTAATCATACCCAGTGTCACACTTATCCAGTCCCCTGCCCCCCTTAATCATACCCTGTCACCTTTACCCAGTCCCCTGCCCCCTTAATCATTCCCAGTGTCAACCAAAGCCAGTCCCTTGCCCATTAATCATACCCAGTGTCTGTCACCCTTAATTCAAGGGGGGCAGGGTCTAATTGAGGGGACTGGGTAAAGGTGACAGGGTATGATTAAGGGGGGCAGGGGACTGGCTCTGGGTGACACTGGGTATGATTAATGGGGGCTGGGGACTGGCTCTGGGTGACACTGGGTATGATTAAGGGGGGCAGGGGACCGGGCAAAGGTGACAGGGTATGATTAAGGGGGGCAGGAGACTGGCTATGGGTGACACTGGGTATGATTAAGGGGGGCAGGGGACCAGGCAAAGGTGACAGGGTATGATTAAGGGGGGCAGGAGACTGGCTATGGGTGACACTGGGTATGATTGTACTTGTTTGCACTTGCACTTAAATTATCTGTAATAAAAAAAAAAATGTTTGTTACAAAGATTGTTTTCCTCTTTGTGTATGTTTAGGTGAACCGGGGTGGGGGGCGCCACAAGATTAGCTTGCACAGGGCACCTGAACACCTAAGGCTAGCCCTGATTGTCATTTACATAGTTTTAATGTTGGCTTATAAACCTCAACATGGAGTATTCAAAGTTCAACTATATAAAATTACACATACAGAAACCGCTTATAATAGAGTATAATGATGCTCCAACAGCTGAATAGTAACTACTACAGCCACCATGCAGCTGAATAGTAACTACTACTACCACCATGGCCTTGTGGTGCGTGGTCCATGTTGTTTTTTAGGAAATGATGTTCTTTTTGGTTTACATTACATACGGATGGTAGGATGTTCGAAGCAGGCCAGATACAGAAGAGACGGACAGAATATCAGTACTGCTTTTGGTCCTTGAATGTGTATACCTCGTTTTGTGCTGGACTGATACAGACGCCAATCAATTTTTTAAAAATAGTTTCACATTTGGCTTTGTGAGCTAATTAACATTAAAAATGTTTATGATTGGGGTTTTTTAATAGGAAAATTCACATTGAAGGTGATAATCCAAAATTATGATCAAATCTGTGCACACAGTTTTTATTTAGAAAACATTAACTACTTTTGAAATGTAGTAGGCAAATTATGTAATATATGTTTTCATGTCAATTTTTTATACAGTACTGTGGACAGTCTGGATGAGCCTGAAGACTCAGAGACGGCCCTAAGTGATACACCTGTAGTAAACGAAAAAATCCCAGCAGACGTGACTTGATGCTCTTTCATAGACTTTATTGTCATAAATCAATATGTCCCATCATCTAGGACGCGTTTCGGCTAGACTGCCTTTTCAACAGGTAGATGTACATTGTGAATAGCAGGTATATATATACACACATATCAATGACTGAGGATAGGGAACCTCCCAGTGATCAACGCCCATAAGGGGCGGTACATTCATGGTAACATGGTAAAAGGTTAATCAAACAAGCGAGCGGCTCAGGTGTTAGAACATATAGATAAATAGTGAATAGTAAATACCAGCATGGTGGAGAAAATTCTTCATTATATGATGGATGTCTAAAAAACAATAATAATGCATAAATTAGATGGTACACAGAAAATGCATTGGAAAACAGAACCAGAACTGAAATGTGCATAATTTCGTAATCTCGATTAAGACCCCTTGGATGGAGGGTGTCCAGGGTATGGATCCAGTAGGCCTCCCGACGCAATAAAAGTTTCTTAATGTCACCTCCCCGCCTGGGTCGAGTGACCCGTTCTATAACCTGAAACTTCAGTTGAGCAATTGTATGGTTATATTTCTCAAAGGGATGGGTAAAAGTAGATTTTTGGTCCTGATGGTTGACTTGTGCTTGCCAATACGATCTTTAATGCTCTGCATTGTTTCCCCAATATATAGCAACCCACATGGACATTTGATCAAGTATATAACATTGGCTGATTCACACGTGAAAAAGCCGTCCACTGGGTATGTGCGTCCAGTGTGTGGGTGGTATATATTGGGCCCTTTGATTATGTTAGAGCATTGGAAGCAATGCAGACACGGAAACGTACCCTTCCGCTGTGTGGCCAGTACACTTTGTTTGAGGGCACCACGAGTACTCCCGATATCTGCTCGTACTAATTTATCCCTATAGCTTTGATTCTTTTTATTGCCAATAAGGGGTGGATTTTTGAACTCGTCAAGCTGGGGGTACGCTTTTACTAACAAATGCCAGTGTTTCCTTACAACATTATCCAATTTTTTTATTAAACGGATGATATTTGTGGATCAATGCCACTCTTGAGATTTTCGCTTGCTCTTTATCAGAACTACCAGAGGTTTGTAATTCACAAAGATTCATCGACGACATTTATTCCAAAAGCGCACTCAACATACCGATGGGCACGAGCCAACCGGTAGTTGAAAATACGCCTCCTGACATCCAATCCACGCTTTGGGAAGGGGCGCATAACATGGTTAGTCAATGCAAACCCTTCATCCGCCACGATGACAAATGGAGGCGGCGGACAAGCAGATCCGGGCAGTCTTCTGGACTCAGGCAGGGCAAGCTGGTTGGCACAAAGCCGCTCACCCTTTCTAGAAGCACTAAAGATGCGAGCATCTGCTGTGCTTCCATAGGCCCCAATATCAACCATTATAAACCGGTAGTTACTGTCAGCAACAGCCATAAGCACTACCAAAAAATATTGCTTATAATTGAAGAATCGGAACCCTGAATGAGGAGGCTTCTTCACACAGATGTGCTTGCCATCCATTGCTCCAATGCAGTTGGGAAACTGTGCCGAAAGATTGAATCCCTTAGCGATCTGAAACCAATCGTCTGTCTTGGGCTGCGGCATCACCGTCTCTCGGAGTTGATGCCAGATGACATGGCAAGTGTGATGCACAATCCGAGAAATTGTTGAGGTTCCCAAAAGAAACTCAAAATGCAGGGATGCAAAAGAGTTCCCACTTGCAAGGAATCTGTAGGAAAAAGAAAAGAAAAAAAAACAACATATCAATAAGCAGCAAATAAAGGGAACATGCCATACATGATTCACCAAAAATGTTGTATACGAGACATGTGTTAAAACAATCTATGTCCATTCACGTATTTATAAAAATATTAC
The DNA here is from genome assembly GCF_014858855.1 of Bufo gargarizans. Classification (NCBI taxonomy): domain Eukaryota; kingdom Metazoa; phylum Chordata; class Amphibia; order Anura; family Bufonidae; genus Bufo; species Bufo gargarizans. The sequence continues at coordinate 176,676,578 of NC_058080.1, read as the reverse complement.
GTGAATATGTGTGTATTAAAAAAAAGTAGCAGCAATTGGGGTATGGGCAGTACTCCCACAACTAAATTGCAACAAGGTATGGGCGACTTACAGGATGATGTGAACACTCTGCATGATGATGACATTAGAGGACCACAAATTTGAAACCTAATTAAAATAAACAACTACCTTTAATCTTGCCATGTTATGTGTCAGGGATTTAAACAAAAAAAGAGAGCTTAATATTAGCGCAAAGGTTACTTCAGCAAACATTAGCACATGTGTGACACCAGCCATTTCGAGAAACATGTTCCTCCTGCAAGAAGCAGTGCACATTACTGTTTAAACTATAAGTAAGATATTGCTTACCTCAACGTGACGATGAGCCTTTCCTCTGGAGAAATGCTGCGCCTTAAGGTCTATTCACACGTCCGTTGTTTGTTTCCTGATCTGTTCCGTTTTTTGCTGAACAGATCTGGAACAGATCTGGACCCATTCATTTTCAATGGGTCCTGAAAAAAAACGGACAGCACAATGTCAGATTTTTTTTCAGGACCCATTGAAAATGAATGGGTCCAGATCTGGTCCAGATCTGTTCAGCAAAAAACGGAACAGATCAGGAAACAAACAACGGACGTGTGAATGGACCCATTGGTGTCCATGAAGGTAAGGACAGTACGTAGAGACGACAGCAATCGATCAAATGTAGGCACTGAGATCCGACAAAAGGAAAAAAACTTCTCTGGATGCTGCCGAAGATCTTGGTAGAGGGTATGAAAGTGTCCTTTCCGGTAGCGTTGTGAAAGTGTCCTTTTTTTTTTTTGGACAGTACGCCAACAAAAACAGAAGACACACAGAAACACAACGGAACCAAAAACGGAAACGGATCACGGAACAATGGAACCCCATTTTGTGTACCGCAAAAAACAACTGTCGTGTGCATGAGGCCTTAGAGTAGTTTTGCCACACATTGTGCCCCCATAACAGTTATGCCTCTTCACAGTATTAATGCCCATTGTGCCCCTTCACGGTAGTAATGTCCAACGTGCCCCCCTACACAGTAGTAATGCCCACTCTGTGCCCAATAACAGTTATGCCCACACCCTTCACAGGAGTAATGCCTTTTGTGACCCCTTCACAGTAGTAATGCCCATTGTGCCCCCTTCATAGCACACTGTACAAAAATATAAACGCAACACTTTCGGTTTTGCTCCTATTTTACATGAGCTGAACTCAAAGATCTGAAACATTTTCTACATACACAAAAGACCCATTACTCTCAAATCTGTGTTAGTGAGCACTTCTCCTTTGCTGAGATAATCCATCCCACCTCACATGTGTGGCATATGAAGGTGCTGATTAGACAGCATGAATATTGCACAGGTGTGCCTTAGACTGCCCACAATAATAAGTCTTTTCTGTATGTAGAAAATGTTTCAGATCTTTGAGTTCAGCTCATGCAAAATGGGAGCAAAACCAAAAGTGTTGTGTTTATATTTTTGTTCAATGTAGTAATGCCCTCTGTGCCTCCTTCACAGTAGTAATGCCCATTGTGCCCCTTCACGGTAATAATGCCCATTAATAGTAGTAAGGCCCTCTGTGTCCCTTTGTAGTACCCCGTTCACAGTAGTAAATCCCTCTGTGCACCCTCTGTGTTAAAAAAAAGAAAAAATCAGTAACTACTCACCTTGTCCTGTTCCTGAAGCTCACGGTCCTCTCTCGCCTGCAGACACAGATCACTCTTCAGCACGGTGTAGGAGGAGCACAGGCAGATTCCCAGGCTGCAGGCCCCTCCCACACAGGCCGGCAGTGCGATCTGTGCCCTGCCTAATCATTCAGTGCGGGAGGGATGGAACGCGGGGATCTGAGTGACAGGACTACAGCTTCCTAGCGCTCATTGCTTCTGGGCTCTGGTACACCCCAGAGAGCGGGCACACGGGGCGGACCATCCACCCCCGCCTCCCCCCTTTGCACGCCACTCACGATGTAATTCCTGTGTCTTCTAAATACCAGGGCATTATATGTGATGTTTGTCTTGAACAGGTAAAATACTTGTATAGTTTGCAAAACAACAGCATGAATCAAAGACATCTATCCATAGATAAACATTTTTCTAAAATTACTTCAGTTTCTGAAAATTATGTTTTTGCAGAGTACAGGTGAAACTCGAAAAAGTAGAATATTGTGCAAAGTTCATTTATTTCAGTAATCCAACTTAAAAGGTGAAACTAATATAAGATAGACTCATTACATGCAAAGCAAGATATTCCAAGCCTTTATTTGTTATAATTTGGATAATTATGGCTTACCGCTTATGAAACCCCAAAGTCACAATTTTGAGGTACCCTTTGCTCAGGGGGTTTGGATTAATTAGCTGACTAGAGGGTGACACTGAGCCTAGAATATTGAACCTTTTCACAAAATTCTAATTTTAAGTTGCATTACTGAAATAAATGAACTTTTGCACAATATTCTAATTTTTCGAGTTTCACTTGTAGTATCCACTCTGTACATGAAAATGATTGCTGCTTGTACAAGCAAAGTCAGTAGCAATCCACCACTAAAAGCAACCTTTGGTCCCAAAAATGGATCTATGCAGTAGGAAAGAACTTTTTTTCTGTCTGTAAGTCTGTCATCACCATTCCACATGAATCCAAAAGCTAAAACTACAATATCATCTCTACAACATACATAACAATATTAGTCCTGTTACAGATGAGTGTAATATGGTAGATTATATGAGCCACATATCAGTGGGTCTAGTGACCCAAACTGACATAGATCACTCTGGGTCATTAGACCTGCGGTCGAGCCAGGACATGTGGCCATAGACCTAACAGAGAAATTTCCCAGGGGGGCCGCCTGAGCCCTCCTCCCATCAGGCCAGTGGAAGTTTTTGAGATGTATTTTATGCTTCTGGCAGTATTTTGTGATGAACTGTGGTATTTGGCTCTGTTGGGGTGGAACAATGTGGCACAATATAGTATTGTTGGCCCCACCTACTTGTGTTGGCACTGCCGCTTTACATCCCTAAATAATGAGTTAAATCTATAGCAGCTCCAGGATGCCATAGATTTTATTCTGGCGCACGGAGAGCCAGAGGAGGCAGGTGATTTATGACGAGGCATACATAACATGCCTCTTTCGGCAGTGCAGGCCCTATTAAAGCTGGAGTAGCACATGCCGGACTTGATAAATCAGGGTCACTGACAGGGGCGTAGCTAGAAATGACTGGGCCCCATAGCAAAAAAAATTTATGGGCCCCCCTTCCAGATCTCCCACCCCCACATACCTCTCAGACCTCCCACCCCTTCCAGAGCTCCCACCCAAACACCCCTCCAGTACCTCCCACCCCAACATCCTCACACCCCTCCTAGACCTCCCACCCCCACACCCATCCTAAATCTCCCACCGCCAGTCCCCAGATATAATGGTCCAGACATCAAGTGTCCTGCCCCCCCTCAATTTAATGGTCCAGACCTTGGAGATCCTGCGGCTCCCCCCTCAATAAATTGGTTCAGACCTCCAGGGTCCTGGTCCCCCCTAAATATAATGGTCCAGACCTCCAGGGTCCTGCTCCCCCTCCTCCCCAGATATAATGGTCCAGTGTCCTGTTCCCTCCTATATAATGGTCCAGACCATACCTCCAGGTCCTGCTCCCCCCTTCTCCTTAAATGTACTGGTCCAGACCTCCAGGGTCCTGCTCCCCCCTTCTCCTTAAATGTACTGGTCCAGACCTCCAGGGTCCTGCTCCCCCTTCCTCCCTAGATATAATGGTCCAGGACTCCAGAGTAAATTTTACCAGTCCCAGAGTCAGCCAGCCCTCACCTCACAGCCACTTGAACGTCTGTGCGCCCACACTCCAGCAGCGCTGCCAGGCCTAGCACCACGCAGTTTCGCTGTACGCTCCGCCTCTTCCACTTCCGGGCCAGTAGGACTGCCGCCCAGACTGGGAGCGGGACCACTCCCTCTCCTCACTGCAGGTACGCCTCTCTGCCTCCGACAGCCCCCTATCGCACTGCCCACAGCCTACAGGCCCTGCAGATAGCGCTTTGTCTGTCCTGGAGGGGCCTGCGACCCCTGTAGCTATACCACATGAATTAAAAAAATAATATTAATCCTCAGCAGGCAGCCTGGGCCCCCAGTGGCGTAGGGCCCCATAGCCATTGCTATGGCTGCTATAGCGATCCCAACGCCCATGGTCACTGAGTCCTGACAGGGTCTGACTGGACACATCCTAAAACCTCCAGAATTGTAATTTCATAGGAATTATATGTATTTACTAAAACAGACATGTCAGTAGAGTAGACGGTCCCATTTAGGTGCTTACACCAACATCATGCAGTGATATTTTAGGGAATAGCTGTGTAAATATATGGATTAGCTTTGGAAGATCTCCCTTACCTTCATCCATTGTCTCCATACTTTTCCTCCATTCAGACATAGGCTGCAGATACATTTACGTCACCTTTATACTGATCGTTTTAATTACTACCATTCTTTGCTTAGAGATAGCGGTGACTCATCTGGTGTGTGCTGTCCTCATGTAGCCACTGACATCATACTAGGCGGTCACTAGGCTCTTGTACAACCCTTTACATGAGGTAATGGTATCAAATGCACCGATGACTTAAAAGAGTTACTTATTATCAGAGTTTATTGTGTTCAAAAACTTTACTTTAGTCACATTCAGAACGAGCGCACTGTCACCATGAAAGCTGTCATATTGTGTTGTGTTTTTCTTTTTTATCAGTGCAAAGTAATCTCACAAAATCCCTTGTGGGCAGGACTAAAACTCCAGACATGCCAGACATATATATACGACAGGCGAACCAGGTCCTTAATACTCAAGCAGTCATCTGACGGCTGAATGGGGGCTCCACCTGGTGTCTCTCAAAAACGAGAAGACGTAAGCGGTTTTCACTAATTCTCTCTGTTTGCTCAATGAGTGCTGTGTAGAAAACAGAGGCAACAGCGCTGCCGCTGCCTGTATTCGTCCTTGTGATCATGTGACTGGTCACAAGGATTCTGGTTCATAGAGGCGACTGCTGGGTCTAACTAGACAGCCCCGGCAGTGACAGCTGTCAATGTAACTAGGAGGATTCCCCCTTTAAAGGGAATCTGTCACCCCGATTTTAGATGATTAACTGCAGTAATACATGAGTAGTATTGCAGATAAGGAGTCCAGATCACTACTTTTTATATTCCTACTGCGCCCCCATTCCCTCGCCGTCAGCACTCCAAACAGCATTGAAATACATTGTCAGGACTACGCATACCAGTCCTCTCTAGTATTAGAACAGCCCAGCAGTCCTGACAATGTATTTCAGTGCAGCTTTGAGTTCTGACTGCGGGGGAACCAGGGGCAGAAGGAAAATGAAAAATTGTGATTTGGACTTGTTACGGTATGTGCAGTACTACTTATGAATGACTGTAGGTAATAGGGGCAACAGATCCCTTTTAACTGGGGCTGTGCTGTTCCAGATATCAAAGTATAGAGTAAAATAATAATAGCCTCTAAAGGTCTTATCTGAATTTTCAAAAATATAAATAAAAATTAAATTAAAAGCTACATTAAACATAACCCACCCCAAAAAAATGTTCCCCACGTAAATCATTCTCCATACTGCAAGACAAGACTCGATTATCCAAAATTGGACATGTAATATATCAAAATTTATGGTAGACAGTGACCATGTTGTATTTCTGTTGCCATTTTCTATTTATAAGCCTAAAAATTTGAGAAAATGATTATTATGAGGAGTCAATACATGAAGTGCTAACACTTTACTGAGAGCGCTACAAAATGAACATGGGGAACAGGAAGCTAGTATTGCAGCTAGTTTGTCAGGAGCCTAATTTTAACACAATGTATTCTGTGAATTGTTGTAATACAATTTTTAGGAAATAATCTGACCCCCAATACTTTCTGTACAGAGCAGTGTTTGGCCACACATTCAAGTTTTAGCCAAATCAGATCTGGATCATAAATGCAAAGAAAGTATCAAGGATATAAGCTATTTCTCCTCCTAAAACATAACTAGAAATGACTGGGCCCCATAGCAAATTTTTGAACAGCCCTCTCAAACTCCTCCTGTCCCAGCAACTTCCCCACAGTTCCAGCAGGCACCTGATACATGAACTGGGTTTTGTCTCCACCGCCAGTCTGCATTTCCCGGTCTCCTTGTATCAACAACCATTTTGAAGCAGGGACGTGACCGCTGCAGCCAATAACTGGCCACAGAAGTGACAGGTCACATGCCACACAGAGAGCTCCCAGCAGGAAGAAGAGGAGTGAACTATAGCTCCCAGCATGTACAGACTATTATTAGTAGACATTATAGGGAGAAGAGTACAAGAGGGGAGAACTACAACTTCCAGCATGTCCAGACTTATTATAGGGCATCAGTGGAGATTACAGGAGATAACTCCCAGCATGACCAGACTTTTATTATTGGCTATCAGAGCCTATGCAGGGAGTGAGAATAAGGAAAGAATTACAACTCCTAGTATTTGACAACTGATAGAGGACAATAAACTGCTAACCTCTCTTTCACACCTAGCAGCAGAGCTCCACCCACAGGTCCTTCACCACTTCTCCTCTGCACTGCAGACCTGTCTGTTCCTTCACTGGTCACATGATGATGACATCACTCAGGTCCCAAATAATTAGTGAACTTGTGAACCATAAGTCCTTATTCACACATTTGTGACAAGACAGTCAGAGTTTCATGTCTGTGAAGGGGTTTCCAGAGCATTTCCTGCCAATTGTCAGTGAAAACCATTGACAGACCATGGACGCCATCTTTCTTCTGTCAGTTGCATTCACTGACCCATAGATTTTTTTTGTCGTGTTTGATCTACAGTATAGACCAAAGTAGTGCATGTTTCCATTGTTTTTCCACTGACCCACAGTCAATGGAAAACGAAGTAGTGAAGCCTACACAGAGATGAGGTGTAATGGAAAGATCTGCTCCTGTTCTGTGTTTGTGACGCACTCCTTGTTTTGGCTCAGAATCACTAAGGGAAACTACTGAAAAAACACAGATTGTGTGAAAGCAGCTTAAAGGGGTTATTGGGGTATATATCTTTCCTTTCCTCTGTGTGTCCCCTGCGCGTCCCTCAGTACTAGTGGCAAAGGGCAGGGTAGCACATAGCCTTCCTGCAGCCTGAGGCAAAAATGTAATCCCCCATGCCAAATTCTTGACCTAACCCCTTCCCTCCAGCCAGAGGTTTAACTTGAAGATTCCGCCTGCCATTGGCTGCTACCCCCCAACACCGGATGTTTTCATCCGTGTGCAGGGAGAAGCGGCGGTGCAGGAACCAGAGCGGCGAGAGGAGTGGGGTAAGTATATTACTAGTGAGGAGCCTGGCATGTGTGGGGTTTGAGAAATTAGATAACCCCTTTAACTTTGTCTAGATGATAATTGCTAAAGTGAGACAGCCCCTTTTAATCAGTGTTGGACTGGGGTGCCTAGGGCCCACCAGTAAATGTCATTGTAAGGGGCCACTGTAAAACTACATGCATACACTACCTGCCCACACTACCCAGTTTTTTATATGAACATAGGCAATGTACTGTATAGCATCTCAGCCAGCCTATCTATATGTCAGTTTACTGTGCCATGTGCCACTTGTGCAAATGTGGGAGACTAGGGGCCTACTTTCCTCTGAGGTCCATCGGGGGATTCATCCGTTCCCCTGTGGGTCAGTCCAAGCCTGCCTTTAAGGTACTTTTACAGGGATTGATAAAGCAGGCAAATCTCAGGAAACAATAAAACATTGCCAATAATTGCGTGTTTATCGGGAAGATGAGAGATGCATTTACGAGTGCAGCAATCATCTCCTTTGATTGCTTGTCATTACTGTTTCAGGGGAGCAGATCCCTGTATACAGCATGATCTGCTGCACCGAAATTTTGATTTTAGGTGCTGGGTAAAAGACACAATCACTAGATGGTCGCCAGCACCTTTTAGACAGGCTAATTATCAGGAACGAGTGTTTCTACAAATGCTCATCTCCAATAATTGGTTGTTTGGTCCGTGTGAAAGGACCATTTTCCAACCTATTCAAAACTGTACCCCAATACCAGTGGCTTACTTTCATTGAGGGCAGACCATGCAACTACTGTGTGGCCCAGGAGAGAGAGGAGATGGAGGCGCTGAACTCCTTCTTCCATCCCGAGGTGAAAACACAGTATTTTCACGCAGCCTTGACTTGGGGAGGTTCAGTGCAGAGACATTATTATAGCTTCCAATGGACTGTGAAGAACCTTATGCACTGAGCTCTCCCGAGTGGTAGCTGCAGACAGATAACTTTGTAATATGTGAAGTGGGAGAATGTATCCATTAATTTATGGCAGTTGTCTGGTGTAAATACATTGAGAAATATAGTGTTCAAAATGAGCGCTATATTTTTCAAGTACCTGCTCAAGTTTTTACAACATACGTTACACCAGTTTGATAAGTGTTTACCCTCTGGTGTATACGCATCACAGATTTAGAACCTTGGGTATAGAGTACTGCTAGGGAGCCATAAAAGTGTTGCACCCCGCAGATCATTTGTTTTGTGTTGCTTCATTGCTGGAAGTTGATGCTGGAGCTACAGAGCGATGTAAACCACAAACCATTATAATGGACATTAGTCGTCGCTGCAGCGCTGCTCCCATTGATTTCAAAGGGGGCGATTGCATTGCAGTCGTCATGTGCGGTCTACTACAATGCTGACAGTGCAGTATAGTTGTGGTGCTGACTTCCAGCAATGAAGCTACACAGAACGGCTGATCAGTGGGGTGTGGGGTGCCAGACCCCCGACTATCAGCTAGTGATAGCCTATCTAGAGGACAAGCCATCACTTTAAAATGGATGGACAGCCCCTTTAACAACTGCAGTAAGTGAAAAAATATATATGTAAATTTCTCTGCAGCTGCAAATAAACTATAGCAGGAATTTGTAAAAATGAATATTATGATAGGTTAAAATAATAACAATAATAATAGTAATCTTTATTTATATACCTATTCCATGCTGATTTACAATAGGGGAAGTGATTAAAAATGATGAGCAAACCAAATAAATGAGAGAACAATGGTACAAAAGGAGAGAGGTCCCTGCTCATAAGAGCTTACAATCTAAATGGGAGGGAAGGAGTGTGATATTATGTTCAAGGTACTAATTTAATCCAGGGATCAGTCTCTTGTGCACACAACAGTGCTTTTTCACTGTCAGTGATTTGGCTTCAGTGGTCCGTGTCCGATTTTGCTTCAGTTGTGTTTTCTTGTCTTGTGTCAGACAAAAAAAAGGAAGGTTAGTGAAAAGTGTAATTTTAATCCACCAAGGTCTTGTAGAAAAAAAACGGACACGGATGACATACCAGTTGTGCATCCGTTTTTTTTTGACGGACCCATTGACTTGAATGGGTCCGTCCTCCGTTTTCCACTGACAAGAATAGAATTTTTTTTTTTTTTTGACGTACTGGAATCACGGACGCGGAGAAAAAACTGAGGACTATCAGTTTTTTTTCACAGCTCCATAGAAATGAATGGGACCTCCGCTAAACTGTGAATGGACGCGGATGCACACAACGGTCGTGTGCATGAGGCCTAAGGCTGGAGGAAACAGTCGCCCAGCCAGGGTCTCAGACACTAGTCAATGTTATTTTCCGACTTTACTTGTGTTCTACCTATTAATTATATACTCCATAAACATAATATATAGTGACATTCAGATGGCCATAGCCTAGCTAACAGGTTTACAATTATATACAGCGTAAAGATATGCTGTGTGAATAATGATCTGTATGCTGCTGTTGCAGTGACACCATCTGGACAGATTGGATTATAGCAAGAACGCTGTTGAGTATCATGGAGAGAATAAGGAATAGCCAATAACAGCACTTAGTAATGAGCTAATGAGTAAATGAAAGGCAAGTAACCTTTAAAGGGGTTGTCCAGGGAATATTAAGTAATGGCCTATCCTCAGGCTAGGGCATCACTAGCTGATGGGTGGGGGTCTGATTGGGAGCAGTAGTAGTAGTAGTGAGCTCCCGCAGCTACAATGTTTCTGGTGCTGTGTAGCTTTGACTCCTATTGAGCGAGCTACACAGAGCAGATGATCAGCAGCGATGCGGAGTATCAGACCCCCACCGATCAGCTAGTGATATACCTATACTGAGGATAGTAAATCACTTAAAAAACCCTTTAAAGGGCGTCTGTTACCCCACTAAACCGTTTTTTTTTTTTTTTGTTTACTTATAATACCTATAGTGCGATTTCTGCATACATAAGCTAAATAATCATTTCGGTTCAGTAGAATTTGTTAAAAACGTAATTTTAAAATATGCAAATGACCTTGCTACCAGCAAGTAGGGCGGCTACTTGCTGGTAGCAGCCGCATCCTCCGATCCTAAAGACGCCCCCTCCGCATGTTGATTGACAGGGCCAGTGAACAGGATCGTCCTCTGCTGGCCCTGTCTGCTATCAAGATCTCGCGCCTGCGCCGTAACGGTATTCATTCGGCGCACTGAGAGGCGGCCGCTCGCTCAGCCGCTCCATCCTCAATGCGCCTGCGCCGATGACGTCACATCTACACCCGGGGCAGGCGCATTGAGGATGGAGCGGCCGCCTCTCAGTGCGCCTGCGCCGATTGAAGACAGGTACGGCGTAGGCGCGAGATTTTGAATTCAAACAGGGCCAGCAGAGAACGATCCCGTTCCCTGGTCCTGTCAATCAACAGGATCGGAGGATGCGGCTTCTACCAGCAAGTAGCCGCCCTACTTGCTGGTAGCAAGGTAATTTGCATATTTTAAAATTAAGTTTTTAACAAATTCTACTGAACCTAAATGATTATTTAGCTTATGTATGCAGAAATCGCACTATAGGGATTATAAGTAAACAAAAAAAAAAAAACGGTTTAGTGGGGTGACAGAAGCCCTTTAATGACTCTGAATAAAATTGACAGTAAAGTATTAAAAGCATACATAGGTCTGCCAAACCAAACGGTTTTGCCCATGCCCACTTTGCCCATGTGTTTACTGTTTACAAACATTACAGTAGATTACAGTAATGATTACAAATTTTATGTTTCCGTTTTCTATCCACAAAAAAACGGATCACATACGGAAACCACACGGAGATGTTTTTGCGTAAATACAGAATGGAAATGGAACGAAAACTGAAACACAACGGAAACAAAAAAAAGAACAAGGGATCCGTGAAAAACGGACCGCAAAATACAGAAAAAGCCAAACGGTCGTGTGCAAGAGGCCTAATACAGCATTGGTAGTGTATTGTGTATTCAATTACTTGCTCGACCTGGACCCTACACCACTGCTCAATATCAATATACCCAAATCATCAATCTTTTGGAAATGAACCAAAGAAGCTAGTCTGCGATGAACATGGATTGACTGTATTTTGGCAAATAAACAAGTTTTGTCCTCATTAACATTGCTTACAAATGATTTGATCCTTAATTTCCTTAAAAATTTGTCTCATCAATGTACGCACCCTTAACAGTGATCACAGCAAACACTAGGCATTTTTTCGGCCATCTTTTCTAAAGTCTCAGCTTCAAGGCCACGTCTCTTGTAGCAACTCCTAATAGTGATTTTGATCTCTAACTTGCAAATCTTGAACACACCTGTCCAGATGATCCCAAAGGAGTTCAACTGGATTGCAGTCAGGACTCTGGCTTTGTAAAACCACATTCTTCAGCACCTGTTGACATTCTTTTGACTGAACATGAGGTGTGATTTGGTTTGTTATCTTGCTGTAGTGTGAAACCACAATCAATAAGACTGGTGCCTGAAGAGATAGCATGGTGCACCAGGATGTTGTGGTAGCACTTGGAGCCCACAATTCTTTTGACTTTCAGTAAGTCACCAACGGTACAACCTCTGAAACATCCCTAGACCATAATGGAACCTCTTCCATATTTGAGTGTGGGCTGAATACAAGCAGGAAACATGTGCTGACCTGTCGCTTGACGGACAGATTTTCACCTCTGTGTTGACTTAGGGCACCTAGTATCAAGGTAAGTCACAATGTGAATGTCTCCCCTATCTTCTCCTTTTTTTTAAATATCTATCATGTGACTGTACCCGTGCTGCATAACTTTTCTTATTTGTGGCATCATACCAATCTGATTTGCAAAACTATCTAAGCTTTGTCATTTTTCTATTTTTCTCTCAAATGTTCTTTATTTCACTTTTATTGTGAACTAGCTGAAGGACCCGCTTCGCTCGGGTATATTTAATCTATTTCATTTAATGTTTGTGTTTGTGTCGTTAAAAGATATCAACACTATCCACTATAACAGTGACATCTACTTCACCCTGCCCCCTAACAGTGACCACCACAGCCCCCACCCCTTAACACTGCCCCCCCCCACAGTGCCCCGTCCCTTAAAATTGGACCTCCACTGCAGCCCACCCCCTTAACTTCGACCTTTACAGCAGCCTTCCCCTTTAACAGTGAGTTTCACAGCACGCCACCCCCTTGACTATGACCTTCACAGGGGCCCACCCACTTAACAGTGGCCTTTACAGCAATCTGCCCTTTAACACTGACCTCCATAGCAGACCATCCTCTTAACTGTGACCTCCACAGCAGCCTGCCCCTAGGGTGGCCAGTGATCCAGTTTTAGGCCAGACAGTCCGGCTTTCAGACTTCCTGTCCTCCGTCTGGCGCAGGGCCTGGACAGACACAAAGATCTCCTTTTGAACAGCTCACTCTCAGACGGCAGCACTGTGCTGTCTGAGCATGAGCTGCAGGGAGAAAGTCACCCTCACTCCCACCCCTGCAGTTGACAGAAGTTGATTTTTAACTTAATTTTTTCAATCCCCGTCGACTGAGGAGTGGGAGAGGGCGTGGCGTAACCAGATCAGGGGGTGGCTTAGAGGGACATGGGAGCGGGGTTTTAAGTTCGTCTTTTGAGGGTGGACACATTGTGGCAGGGGGCGTGTCTGGGCTCCTTCCTGCAAGAGTGACGCCCCTCTGGGCACATTACTGGCTCATTTGCATACCAAATAAACTGGATTTTCAGAGGATAAAAACATCCATTGCTGAAACAAAGGCACATCTGGAAATAAGGTACTAAGTGCTATTAGGCCATGACTTTACTTCAATAGCTATTATCCTGGTGACAGATTTCCTTTTAAGCTCACCTACAGCAGTGAAGAAAAATGGCCGGGTTGTTATGGAAACCTGGAGTAAAACTGTGTATGCGGAGGCTAATGATCTGCGAGATTCTATTGGTTGATAAGGGTCACGTGACCAAGCTTCTATTGGCCAATGCATTTTTTTGGGAATATCTCAGGAACGGTATGTCCAAAAAAGATGAGACCGGTCTAATACCTTCCAGGGCTCCTGATGTACCTGTGTGCCAAATTTCATGACTGTAAATGCCACGGTGCGCATTTCTTTAGCGGACATACATACATACATACACACACATACACTCATCTTTATATATTAGATCATTAAAAAGTACATTTTAGTTTGGATACAGGTCCGTGATCACTTTACTACTAGTTTATTACTACTCCGCACCAAGCGTGGTTTCAGTAATATACAATAAAGGGATTGTCCAAGTTTACATTATTGTTGGCCTATCATTTGGCTGTCAGTGAGAGCTTATGTGAGCATTGCAGCCTCGTACAGTATAACAGAGCTTTCATGAGTGCTATGGCTTTAGTATTTTTTTTAGCTGTTTCCTTATAGAAATGTATCATTTTTACAATTTAGCCAACCAATACCAAAGCAGGACAGGACTTTCAGAGTTACCGTAATTCGCTGTTCTTGTCTCCACTGCTCATTTTGCAGGTTTTAGTATCTTGCACATTTATACAGATTTCTGAAGATGTCTAGTAACGCTGTGTACGTAACATGTCTTGTAAACCATTATAAGATATGATTTTAATCTGCCAGGTAACAGATAAAGAGAAACACAAACAGAAGTAAAATGTGTATACTGTATACATGTAACTTCATGAACCTAGAAAATTCAGATATCATCTGTGACCACCCAGTCTATATGCCCTGCATATGCCCCTGCTGCGGCTCCTAATGGTTTTTAGGGGTTCGACTTGTGCTGCGCTCCTATGCGAAGGCCACTACTGGGATCATGTGCCATACATTGGGCATGTGATCCTAGCATGGGGTTAGAGACCACAGTGCCTGCGGGAGAATGGATCTCGCCACAGCGCTACTGAGAGATTCATTCTAATGCATGTACTGTGGGTCCTAACTCTAGGCTAGGATCACGTGCCAAATGTATGGCACATGATCCCTGAAGTGGATACTGCACCTCTCCCTTTGCAGTAACAGTAAAAAATATATATTAAAATTCAGTGCCATGCGGTGTTTGGTACCCCGGGCGGGTCTTGTTGTGCTCCCTTCATAATAGTACTGCTCATTGTGCCCCCTTCACAGTAGTAATGCCTATTGTGCCCCCTTAATAGTAGTAATGCCCTCTGGCCCCTTTGTAGTAGTAATTCCCTCTGTAGAAATGCCTATTTATCACGATCGGCGTGACTATCACATACGTGACACAGAGGGAGGGAAAGAGGAAGGCCCTGCCCAAGTGAGAGGGAAGGTGGTGACCCCTGACTCACCTTGCGGCTGGCACCTGGCTGCCCTGACGTCCCTAGACGGGTTCCTCACCCGTACGCCGATCACGTGCCTAAAACCCTGGCTTTCCCTAAGATGAGCCCTAGATAGTGAACAGGGCGGTGGGAACACTAGTCCGCACCACTAGCTCTAAAGGAAAACACCAAGGGGAGGACAGACAATACAGACTAAACATATAATCCCAGGTGGGCGACAACAGGAGACAACAAAAAGCCCAACAGGGATCCGGAGGGTAGCACTCTGGAACAACAACCAGGATTCACAGCTCCAGTGGGTCAGTATAGAAGTCCAGGCAGGAAGCTCTATAACTGGCAACTAGAGAAGTGTGAGAGGAGAATATAAGGAGGTTGGGCGTGGCAGACAAGAAACAGCTGAGGAGGAGAAGCTATGGATCCCTGAGTGAGACAAAAAGGATTGCAAGGCAAACACAGAAAACAATCACTAAGAAACAACGTGATCTTTAGACATAGAGCGCGCAGCCACCCGCTGCGACTTCCTGACCCCGGATATAACGGAGTCAGACGTGGCTCTTGACACCCTCGTGACAGTACCCCCCCTTTCACGAGGGGCCTCCGGACACTCAGGACCAGGTCTCTCAGGATGAGAGGCATGGAAAGCCTGAATTAACCTGTTGGCGTTTACCTCTGACGCTGGAACCCACATTCTTTCCTCGGGACCATAACCCCTCCAATGCACCAGATACTGAAGAGAGCGGCGGACCCGACGAGAATCAACAATTCTGGATATTTGAAACTCCAGATTACCATCCACAATAACAGGAGGAGGTGGCAGCGGTGATGGTTCTAGAGGTGGAACATACTTCTTGAGTAACGACTTATGGAAGACGTTATGGATCTTAAAAGTCTGAGGTAGCTCCAGGCGAAAAGCCACAGGGTTAATGACGGCTACTATTTTATAAGGACCAATGAACCTAGGGCCCAGTTTCCAAGAGGGAACCTTCAACTTAATATTCCTAGTAGACAACCACACATAGTCATTCACTCCTAGGTCCCGACCTGGCGACTCTTTCTTATCGGCCATGCATTTATATTTACCACTCATATTTTTCAAGTTAGCTTGCACCTTCTGCCATACCGATGAAAGAGATGAAGAAAACCGTTCCTCTTCGGGAACCCCAGAAGACCCTCCCTCTTTGAAAGTACAAAATTGGGGATGAAAACCGTATGCACCAAGAAATGGTGACTTGCCAGTGGATTCCTGACAGCGATTATTTATGGCAAACTCGGCTAACGGTAAATATTATGACCACACCTCTTGGTTTTCAGACACAAAACACGGGAACAAAAAGCTTTCCAAAACTTGTCAAATAAACTGGGTTCCCGATCCGAAACCACATCGGAAGGGACCCCGTGAAGCTTCACGATTTCACTGATAAACACCTGAGCAAGAGTCTTAGCATTAGGAAGTGCGGGTAGCGCAATAAAGTGTACCATTTTGCTAAACCTGTCTACTACTACCAAGATAACTGTTTTACCCGCAGACAATGGTAAGTCAGTGATGAAATCCATTGACAGATGTGTCCATGGCCTATTGGGGATGAAAAGTGGCAATAAAGACCCTGCTGGACGTGTATGAGAGACTTTCGCGCGTGCACAAGTAGAACAAGTAGACACGAAATCCATTACATCCTGACGCAACCTTGGCCACCAAAAACGACGAGACAATAGCTCCAAGGTTGCTTTACTACCCGGGTGCCCAGCAAGTGCCGAATTATGATGTTCCTTTAATAATTCAAGACGCAGGTTTAACGGTACAAACAATTTCTCTGAGGGGCAAGAGGCCGGGGCGTCCCCCTGGGCCTCTAACACCTTTCCCTCTAGAACAGAGTGTACAGCAGAGACAACCACTCCTCTTTGTAAAATAGGTACCGGATCACTAACATTACCCCCTCCAGGGAAACTACGAGATAATGCGTCTGCCTTGGTATTTTTTGCCCCAGGACGATAGGTGATTACAAAGTTAAATCTGGTAAAGAATAGCGACCACCTAGCTTGTCTAGGGGTGAGACGCTTAGCCGATTCTAGGTACAGAAGGTTTTTGTGATCCGTAATCACCGTGACGGGGTGGATTGCTCCCTCTAAGAAGTGACGCCACTCTTCAAACGCCAGTTTAATCGCCAACAGTTCCCTATTTCCAATATCATAGTTCTTTTCTGCTGTAGATAACTTTTTGGAAAAGAAAGCGCAAGGACGCCATTTGCCAGGAGACGGACCCTGAGACAATACAGCCCCCACTCCCACCTCTGACGCATCTACTTTAACAATAAAAGGCTGGGAGACATCAGGTTGAATTAGAACAGGTGCCGAGGTAAATCTCTCTTTTAGAGAGGAAAATGCAATTTTAGCGGCGTCAGACCATTTAGAAAAATCAGTCCCCTTCCTAGTCATGTCAGTAAGGGGTTTAACGATCACTGAATAATTTTTAATGAACTTTCTATAGAAATTTGCGAAACCCAAAAACCGTTGTAGAGCTTTAAGGTTCTCAGGAAGATCCC
Source organism: Bufo gargarizans (assembly GCF_014858855.1). Classification (NCBI taxonomy): domain Eukaryota; kingdom Metazoa; phylum Chordata; class Amphibia; order Anura; family Bufonidae; genus Bufo; species Bufo gargarizans. The sequence goes on along the minus strand of NC_058080.1, from coordinate 176,659,455 downwards.
AATCTAAAATTGCCTGGACCTTCCTAGGATCCATACGGAAACCTGAAGCAGATAATAGATATCCCAGGAACTGTATTTCCTGAACGGCGAAGACACATTTTTCAATTTTCGCATATCATTTATTCGTCCGTAGGACCTGCAGTACTTGCCTGACATGTACTTCATGTGTTTTCAGATCAGCCAAATAAATTAAGATATCATCTAGGTATATGACTACAAACCTGCCGATGAGATGACTAAAAATATCATTAACGAAATGTTGGAAGACAGCAGGGGCATTAGTCAGACCGAAAGGCATGACTAAATTTTCATAATGCCCCTCAGGGGTGTTAAAAGCTGTCTTCCACTCATCCCCTTCCTTGATACGAATCAGATTGTAGGCCCCCCTAAGATCAAGTTTGGAGAACCACCTAGCACCCGCAATCTGATTAAAAAGGTCAGGAATGAGAGGAAGAGGGTATGGGTCTCGGATGGTTATCCGGTTTAGCTCACGGAAATCTAGGCAAGGATGCAGGCCCCCATCTTTCTTTTTAACAAAGAAAAACCCTGCAGCCACGGGTGAAGAAGAGGGTCTGATGTGTCCCTTAGCCAGACTCTCGGAGATATAATCTTTCATGGCTTGTCTCTCGGGACCCGAAAGATTATACAACCTGGACTTGGGTAATTTTGCACCGGGAATCAGGTTAACCGGGCAATCATAAGGACGATGAGGTGGTAGCTTCTGACAACCCTTTTCAGAAAAAACGTCCTCAAAGTCCGAAATAAATGTAGGTAGGGAAGCTATGGAGGCGATTAAGCAATTGTTATTTAAGCAATTCTCTCTGCAATGCTCACTCCACTCCAATATCTCCCTGGCCTGCCAATCCACCACTGGATTGTGCGCTACCAACCAGGGAAGACCCAATACCACAGGAGAGGGAAGGCCCTCCAGAACGTAACATGAAAAACACTCATTATGGTGGTCCCCTACCCGAAGGTGTAAGTTATGGACAATGTGAGTGAGGTTTCTCTGAGACAGAAGAGCAGAATCAATAGCGAATATGGGAATAGGTCTCTGCAGCGTACAGAGAGACAAACCCATAGTGCGGGCAAAATGGGCATCTATCAAATTTACCCCTGCTCCACTGTCTAGAAAAAAAGAAATAGACTCCGTCTTAACACCAAAAACAATAACTGCTGGCAACACAAATTGAGATGTTCGTATGGAGGAAACGTATACCCCCCGGCTGACATCCTCCGCACAGCCTGGGGTTAGTAGTTTTCCGACGGTCTTTTGTTTTTGAGAAAGGAGGGACAGACATTAATGAAATGACCCCTCCCCCCACAGAAAAAACAAGCCCCCCACCTACGGCGAACCTCAGGAGGACGGACCTGACGAGATGTTCCTCCTAGTTGCATAGGCTCATCTAAGTCAGTACAGACTAACTGCTGCTTGGGAGAGGTTACCAATTGCTCAGGAATTTTCGATCTCTCCCTAAGACGTCTATCTATTCTGATAGAGAGGGACATAACAGCATCAAGGGAAAGGGGGGTCTCATACAGCGCCAGCGCATCCTTAACCCTTTCAGATAACCCAGAGCCGAACTGACTCCTGAGAGCCGGGTCGTTCCACTGAGTATCCGTAGCCCACCTACGGAACTCTGAGCAATATTCCTCTGCTGGCCGATCTCCCTGTAGGAGTCTCCGTAACTTCGACTCAGCCAGGGCGACTCGGTCAGGGTCATCATATATGAGACCCAAAGCCCCAAAAAATCCCTCCACTGACCGGAGAGCCTGGGAACCAGGGGGTAACGAGAACGCCCAGGATTGCGGGTCCCCCTGAAGCAGGGAAATAACAATCCCCACCCGCTGTTCTTCATTACCTGAGGAGTAAGGGCGCAGCTTAAAATATAATTTGCAGGCCTCACGGAACGTCACAAATTTGTCCCTTCCCCCAGAAAATCTGTCAGGAAGAACAACCTTGGGTTATGTAACAACCTGGTTACCCATAGCAACCGCGGTCTGCTGCATTTGCTGCTGTTGTTGGAGGACAGACGCCTTCAATCCTGCCACCTCCAAAGACAGGCCTTGAAGCTGTTTTGCCAAAGCAGCAATAGGATCCATATTGGATTCTAAGTAGAGAGAAAAAAAAATAAAATAAAATTCTCCCAAAAAATAAGGGCCAGTTATAATATCACGATCGGCGTGACTATCACATACGTGACACAGAGGGAGGGTAAGAGGAAGGCCCTGCCCAAGTGAGAGGGAAGGTGGTGACCCCTGACTCACCTTGCGGCTGGCACCTGGCTGCCCTGACGTCCCTAGACGGGTTCCTCACCCGTACGCCGATCACATGCCTAAAACCCTGGCTTTCCCTAAGATGAGCCCTAGATAGTGAACAGGGCGGTGGGAACACTAGTCCGCACCACTAGCTCTAAAGGAAAACACCAAGGGGAGGACAGACAATACAGACTAAACATATAATCCCAGGTGGGCGACAACAGGAGACAACAAAAAGCCCAACAGGGATCCGGAGGGTAGCACTCTGGAACAACAACCAGGATTCACAGCTCCAGTGGGTCAGTATAGAAGTCCAGGCAGGAAGCTCTATAACTGGCAACTAGAGAAGTGTGAGAGGAGAATATAAGGAGGTTGGGAGTGGCAGACAAGAAACAGCTGAGGAGGAGAAGCTACGGATCCCTGAGTGAGACAAAAAGGATTGCAAGGCAAACACAGAAAACAATCACTAAGAAACAACGCGATCTTTAGACATAGAGCGCGCAACCACCCGCTGCGACTTCCTGACCCCGGGTATAACAGAGTCAGACGTGGCTCTTGACACCCTCGTGACACTATTGTGCCCCTTTACAGTAGTAAAGCCCTCTGTGCCCCATTTATAGTGGTAATGGCCTCTGTGCCCCTTTGTAGTAGTAATTCCCTCTGTGTGCCCCTTCACAGTAGTAAAGTCCTCTGTGCCCCATTTATTGTAGTAATGCCCTCTGTGCCCCCTCTGTGTTAATAAAATAAAAAAATAAGTAACTACTCACCTTGTCCCATTCCTGAAGCTCAGATCCAGCTCTCCCCTGGAGGCACAGATCGCTCTGCAGCACTGTGTGGGAGGAGCATAGTAAGATTCTCGGGCTGCAGGCTCCTCCCACACAGGCCGGCAGCGCGATCCGTGCCTGCAGGATGAATGGTGGAGCAGGGAGAAGTCTTACTGCTTCACCCTTCAGTGTGGGAGAGATGAAGCGCGGGGGGAGTTGAGTGACAGGACTGCAGCTCCCAGCGCTTCAGCAATGAGCGCTTCCATCTGTATTGATGGACGCGCACATTGCTTCTGGGCTCTGGCATCCACTTGAGAGCAGGCACCTATGAGCTTCAGTGAACCCAGGGGAGGGTTCTAGACCCCCTAATAAAAATTGTAGTTTTTTTCTTGGGAATGCCAAAACCAATTTCCACAAGAAAGGTATCAACTTAATCAGCCCTGCCAGGCAGTGTGCATGCTTTATTAGGGTTGATCCTGTTGATAGGTCTTTATGATCTGTAATCAGATACATTGGTGAATGGATGAGTGAAAATTTATACAAATTAGCACCTTCCCAGATTTGAGGATGCCAGTTATGTTAGCAAGCAAAGCCTTTAAAGTGTTCATTTTACCAATTTGTGGGATTCAGTCTGTTTCAGGTTTGAATGAATTCTCTTTGGACATAAATTCAAATATTTGTGTCATTTTTCAGTTGCTTTTACTTCAAAAGGAATGTCACCAGCTTTATCAGGGGCAGACACAGACCCCCCCCCCCCAAGCCAAATTCATATCCAACATAACCTATTCCGTCCTAACATTACTTATAGCAATACAAAACAAACAGGGTAAGGAAACTTTCACACCTGCAGCACTACGCTCCGGCCACCTGATCCGGCAGAGAATGCATGGAATTGGCCGGACACAAAATCAAGCATGCAGCGGTTTGTGTCCCGCTGATTCTCTGCATTTTTGCCATATTATAGTTAATGGGGCCGGCGGACATTCTGTCTGCATTCTGGCAGTGCTGTTCTCTGCTGGAAGAGCCTGACAGAATCACTAACTCAGATGTGAAGGTAGCCTAATACAGGTCCACATACCTCTTACATCCAGTGACGTCTTCTTTGATGTAGATGTTCTCTGTCCTAATCTTCTCCTTTCAGACCACACCGCCATGATGATTTCTTACAGCCAACTCTTCTCTCTGTAGAGTTTGACAGACAGACATCTTAGTTTCCTAGTTTTCCATCATCCTCCCACCTTATGAACATCTCATCCTGCCACCTTTAATACTGTGCCTGCTGTGCTCCCTATACAGGTTACACACAGATAGTTCCCCTTCAATAATTATTAGTACACAGTGTCCTAAAAAATAACTGCGCCCATGAAACAGTGTCCCTGACACTAATAGTGTAAACATAATGTCCCCCAAAATAATTGTGCTAAGCCAATACCGTGCCAGGGTGCCCCCCACAGTCCCACCAATAGAAATAACTACCTACCAGACAACAAATAGTAGTAATAGTGCCCCTACAGTAATAATGTCCCCACTGTGTCCCAGAAGTAATAATGCTCACATAGTGCTCATACTAGTATTTAAGTTCCTCATAGTCCTTCAACTGTAATAAAGCTTACCATAAAGGCCCGGTAGTAATAATTCTCTTTATAATGTGTAACAGTAGAAAAATGCCTCCTTATAATTTGCGCCAGTACATAAAAATGCCATGTTGTGTGGCAGTATAAAAAATACCTCCTCTTAGTGCCCTCTGTAGAGCCAAGGTCCCCATAGTGCCCTATAATTTGTGCCAGTATAAAATACTCCTAAATTGTGCACCAAAAGTGCACCTCCCCTTGTCCCCATGGTGCCTGACAATGTGCCAGTATAAAATGCCCCCATAATGTGTGCCAGTATGATGCGTGCTCCTATTCTCCCATTCTCCATAGTGGCCCCCATGTGTGCCAGTCCCCATAGTGCTCCCCATGTGTGCTAGTATATAAGATAGGGCACAAATAGTGCTCCTCCCCTCTATAGTGCCCCCCATGTGTGCCAGTAAATAAGATAGTGCCCCCCATAGTGCCAGTAAATAAGATAGGGCCCCCCATAGTGCTCCTCCCCGTCCATAGTGCCCCCGTGTGTGCCAATATATAAAATAGGGCCCCAATAGTACTCCCCACCTCCATAGTGTGCTCCTATTCTGCCATTCTCCCATTCTCCATAGTGGCCCCCATGTGTGCCAATCCCCATAGTGCTCTTCCTCCTCCATAGTGCTCCCCATGTGTGCCAGTACATAAGATAGGGCCCCTAGCAAAGTGTAAATAAAAAATAAACACATATACTTACCTCCTTGTCGCTTTCAGCGATGCGATGCAGGCCTCTTCCAGCCTGTGTCCCACTCTGTACGGCTGAGGCGACGCGATGACATCATCGTGCCGCCTGCACCAGCCTCAGATAGACTACAGGCACTAGGCCTGCAGCCTATGAGAGGACTAGGAAATGGAGACGCCTCTCCCCTGCCCCGCCGCAGCATCCATCTGTATCGCCGTCCTAAGAATGGCGATACAGATGAATATAGAGAGATGAGCGCTTCCACAATGGAAGCGCTCATCTCCCCCTGCCGCCGGTAAGAAGGGGCCCCCTCCTGCACTGGGCTCCTGTGCAGCCGGTTCGGTATGTCCGCCCCTGATTTTTATGCTGGCCTATCTGAGGGCAGCATAAACTGGTGACAGATACCTTGAGCAAAACGCTGGGTCACTTTCTTGAATCATACCAGCTGTTTTGCTAAAGTCTGTATTGAACTGTTTCAGCGTAACTTGAGCTCTGGAGTCTACTCAATAAAGAACGTGCACCAGGGAGTCCTCATATTCATGAGCTCCTGGCTCCTCCTGCTGTTGACTACAGTAGGAAAAAAATGTGGTGGGACTGAAGTGAAACACGACTCATGTTATCATCCAATGCAGCATTCGCAGGGGCATACAGAAGTGGGTGGCCAGATGGGAGTTGTAGTAGTACTCATGGTTCTGAAACTCCCTGGGCTCATGCAGTGATGTGGAAGGTCACAGGTTTCTTCCCTTTAGGAAGCCCCCCTGTCTGATGACAGCTGAGGTGCCCTTAATGTTGTAGTAGTGCAGAAAGCAATGAGGAGGCAGTTGTGCAGGTGAACAGTTCTTTACTGAAGAAATCAAATACATCAGGACAGTTCTTAGCATGCAATGGACTGGCAATTGGTACACAAAATTCTCTTTCCACAGATGTTACAGGCTTCATAGCTGCACAGGTAGTTAATAGGCCAAAGTGTCTCTTTAACATAGTCCTCCTCACACTGCCCTTCTCTAGCTGACTTTAGACATAGGCATCCAGGTATAGCGTGTAGCACTTCTTGTAAATCCAATGCAACACAACCAATAGGGTGGTTCCCCTAATGGCAGGCAGACTCTGTATCTTTTTTAAATAGGTTGCAGGTCCACACTTCCACTGTATAGAGAAAATGTAATCCATCACCAGATTTTGGAGTCATCAAATAGGTCACTGCACAAATTCAAGGCTTGTTCACGTCCTTAGCAATAAGCGATTTGAAGGTAGAGAAGGAATCCAGCACTTTGTAAATAAAAAATAATCCTTTATTGTAATAAATTGCATAACAAAACGTACATCCCCGCTGTCATCTGATGTGTTTCGACCGATGTGGGCAATGTACTCACACAGATGGCCAATCTGCAGTGTGTCTGTTCAGGCAATGGAAGAATACTGAACACAGAGCAATGGGGACTTAGTGGTCTTCTTACAACAGCAATTCTTGTGTGATGGTAACTTTACACTCCCTCTTTACTCCCCTTCTTCTGCCCTGCTTTTATAGGTATTCAGGCCCTGTCCTGGCTAGTACCTAAATCCAAGAATGGGGCTTAGATGTCAGCTCCACACACATGTATCTGCTTCTTGTGGGTGCAAATATGGCCTATTATCCCTGGCACACAGAGATAAATGCCTCCCAAGTGTCCCTCTTTTTGACCCAAGTCCCTCTTTGATCCTTGAAATGTCCCTCTTTTTGACCTGGGGAATTAATGCCTAAATGTGCATTAATACATTTACTAAATTACTCCTTACTAAACTATCTGTATGGTTTCCACCTGTACATTAGACCATAACTTCATTATTTTGTGCAATTTGTACCGTAAAATATCTATAATCTGATGATTTATTTGCTAATATTCAAAATAGATATTGAAGAACAGGAAAACTGTCCCAGGGACTCTACATGCTGTAAAAAAATGCAGAACCTATATTCACCTAACTGATCCCCAGCTGTTTCTGTTGCGATGGAGTCAGTATGCGTTGGGCAGAGTTAGGGGTGTGGCCTAGTATGAAAAAAAAACTGTTGTGATGGGCGCACGCAAATATTTTATGGTATGGAGATACAGTATATATATATATATATATATATTGTATATCACACAGGAAAAATACATTTGTAATACTTTCTTTGCAGTGCATCGCTGCTCTGTAGCGGGATGCTGCACCAAACAGAGACTTCCTTCTGTAGACAGCGTTATTTAAACATGTACGGTCTCTGGATCTAGCAAATTCAGTTCTACTATAAACCCAGTTATCAGAAAATGCACCATTCACAATTATCACTACTGAAAATATGCTCAGATGTCCGATTATTTTTATAGCTAATTACCCTCTGTAAACTGAAGGCTGCACTGCTGAGATTATATTATGTTTGGATTAGTGTACACACCCTGTGTTATCTACACTCACTCTCTGCACAGATTAGCTTGAAATCCTATCAAGTGTCTGGAGTCTTTAGCTCTGCTTGGCAGAATAATATGCAACCGGCATTGAAAAGAATCTCGAAACTACTTCATGAAATCTTCAATACCATGCCAACGGGAGGGCAGTGTGCCTCAACATATGCAGCCCTCTGCTGGGACACATTTCTCTTTACATGATGCACCCCCAGCTTCCCAGCAGGACAGCTTTGGAAAAAAAACAGACGGCAGCGTAAAATTCCGTTTTAATTTTGGTGGGTGTTGGACGTTCATTGGAATCAAAATGGAAAATCACTTACTGAATGAGAAGCGACGAATAAATACAACTGGAGTAAGAGCTTGATTCTAGGTAATGAGCTTTCATTGATGATGTGAAATATTCATTTGCTTAATAATGCTTGGCTTGATCAAATGCCGTGCTTCGTAGAGCAGAACATAAAGTGCTGTAGCAGCTGGGTGTGAGTAATCGGCGTTCCTAGATGGAATTTTGCTTTGTAAATCTTGGAGTGAATCAGTTTACTAGTGAAGTTTTGGTTACGAATTTAAAGGTCATCTGCTCAGTGATAGATCAAGTAGGGACTTTATGAAACATGTCACAACATATCATATGTTTGACTCTCCATCAGATATGCCAACAGCCAATCAATTTGTCCTCCAAAAGTCAACAAATGAGACACCTCAATAAAACTGAGTGATATCCAGAACCTGAAAAACAATCCTTTTCAGAGAACTCATGAGTGCATGATGAAGGAAAGAGGAATCTCCGCATCTCACTGAAATGTATGTGCAAGTTAGAAACTAGGAGTCTTCCTTTCTGAGTCAAACACTATCTAGGACATATTGCATGAGTGTGAAGGAGTGCCTAAATTGGGAAAGAGGAGGGAGTTAGTCTTAATGTGACCATGCTGTGGAAAGGGAGGCACTTGGACCCACTAATGGGGCTTGTGTGACTGCTGAAGATTAGAGGAGCAGCTGTTGTGCCCATTGGGCATTTGAGAATCGTCTTTGATGACTGGGGAAGTTGAGGGGAGAGTGAGAAACTCAGTATTTACTGCTGAGGATACCATTAAAAGGACCTAGGACATCCCCAGTTTCCAAGCCTTTATTCTTTACAATAAATAAGCAAAAATTAATCTTCAACTGGGTTGAGTATACCAGCATGTCACTGCTGACCCTTAAAGAGGTTATTGGCCTTGTAGCCAACAACCCTTTTTGGTCCGGATCCATACCCCTGAACATAAAAAACGTTAAAAAGACACACCTCATGGGACCAGGAAGTGGCGGTGTCCCATGAACTCTTCAATACTGTGTAACAGCAGTGATGTACCCTTCATGCATCTGTGACTGGTCATGGGACAGCTTCTTCCTGGTCTAACAGGAAATGGTGGTCAGGAACATTGCATCGGTGGGACTGTGGGCAGGTTAGTCTTACTTTTTTTTATGTTCAGGGGCAACGGTCTGGACCAAAGTAGCAGGCTCCTAGCCCCAGCTAAGATTTTTCAATATCACTATTAGTAGGATATCTGAGGAACAAGATGGTTGGCTGTTTACAAGGACAACATGCAGAACTATGAATGCAGCTCTGGATCAAAAATATATAACTCAATCACAGTACAAAGTAATGCAATGTATTTACAAAGTTGATTACCTTCTTATAAGAAATATATACAGTATGTATATAAACTGTCATTGTGCTTAAATCTGTGTACGGCAATTCCATGCCCACGTAACTTTATTTCCTGGATTCCTGCTAAATCCTTAAAATGTAGACTGTATTAAAGCACACTGACAGTACAACCCCATAGTATTCAATTGGCACTATATTACACATCTTTTCCTTCTTGATCAAAGAAATGGTCATATATTTAAGCTCTGAAGGTCACCCTAAATAGACACATTTTCGTGTTTCTTGTTAAAAGGAGAGCAAATGCCACTAGTAGAGATTAGGATTCTCCGGCTTCCCATCCCATACTGTTAGGCCCAGTTCACACTTCAGTTATTTGGTCAGTTATTTCCATCAGTTATTGTGAGCCAAAACCAGTAGTGAAACCTACACAGACTAAGGTATAATGGAAAGATTTACACCTGTTCTGTGTTTTTGACCCACACCTGGATTTGGCTCACAATAAGGCTACATTCACATGACCGTATGAATGAGTCTGCATCCGTTCCACAATTTAGCAGAACGGGTGCGGACCCATTCATTTCTATGGGGCCACAAAAGATGTGGACAGCACACCGCGTGCTGTCCGCATCCGTTGCTCCGTGCCGCGGCCCCGCAATAAAAATAAAAATATAGAACATGTCCTATTCTTGTCCGCAAATAGGCATTTTCTACGACAGCCGCGTTATGTGCGGTCCGCACATGGGCCGGTGTCCGTGTTTTGCGGATCCACAAAACACCACGTACGTGTGAATGTAGCCTAACTGAAATAACTGATCAAATAACTGAAGTGTAAACTAGGCCTTAGGAAATAACATATACCGGAAGTACAGCTGTGTGAATGCACACTATTATTGGCAGTTGCAAAGGCGTATTATTTGTTATCTACTTTCTGTTTGTTGCTGCTCCTGTTAATGTGTCCTCATTTGCTGCCCCGGTGTACCCGTTACTTCTTTTCATGTATGCCATTTTTGCCTGTATGTAGTGGCAATGCCAGACCCTGACAGTGTTGATGGTCACCATGAAATATAGGGAGGAACTGGAGTTTCATACACTAGGCTTATTGTGTTATATAATACACCAATTTCTGGTGTACATTCTAGTAAAACTGTCATGCCGTGGAAGAGAAGTTTCTAAAAGTGGCAACAGTGATATATATTTCTGCACAAAATGCACCCTGCACATAAACGGGTCATTTTTGTGTGCTAGAAAACTAGATTCTACCTTTGATAAAGTCCCCTCATATTTTCTTGGTTGATAACTTGCAGAAGAGGGAGTTCAGCATCAGTGTGTACCCACACAGGGCTCGACACTGGCATCGGAGCAGTGTGAAGGAGTTTATTGCATCATGGAGCTTCAGCATAGGGAGGGGCCTGTGTATGAAAGGGACCGCGCACAGAACCAGATAGACCTGATGTGGCAGGCGCAGCACTATGAAGTGCCTTTTGCACTGCGGCATTAGAAGAATTTTGGTATCTCTGGCTTTTAGTCTAACCAGACTGTCTATTACTCTGTAATTCCTCTAGCACCGTTCTATGGAAACAGTAGGTTTAAAGAGCACTCCAAATGCTTGAAATAACTTCTTTATTAACATCAACTTTTCTTCATATATAACACTGCCGCATCCGCAGCAGATAGTCCATGTACAAAACACGTGTTGAAAAAATATCACAAAATGGCAGTATGCATAAGATGGTGGTTCAACTGTTCAATCTTGTCATTCAACATAAAATGGTGGATATATTTCTCTCTTGAGTATCTGTACTCTCACTTTAAGTTATTTAAGCACTTTATGATCTCTCTGAGAGGTATATCTGAGGTCTATCTAATAGTTCACTTGCTGAATTTGGTTGCAATTTGCAATATGCAGTTAGCAGTAACTATTTGCAGGTTGGTTGAGTATGATCTAGTATGGTTGTATGCAATTTGGATTGCAATATGGAATTTGGATTGTGAACTTTGTAGTTTGCAATTGTATAGTATTTGCAATTGGTGGAACTGTAAGTAAACACACATATAACTGGTACAGTATACAGTTCTTATCACTATATTAACAGTAGCCATACCAATACCTATTTTGGCCTCTCTGCTTCCATAAAACACAGCTTTAACACACAAACATAGGAACTGTATTAAGATTATTGGCAGGTCTAGCTGTATAAACACACAAGCTATATTAGCAACCTAGGACAGGTCTTAGCTGGCCAGCTACACCTGATACATTTGGCGCAGAGAAGTAGGCATGTGTACAGCCCATGAGACACGCCAGTGGGTGGTGGTAGCACCTGTCCAGAATCAGAATAAACAGTGAAAAGAGTAGCTGGCTGCTCTGAAGCCCATCCTCTAAGCCTAGCAAAAGAGAACAACCTATGTTCAAGAGTTAACCTTGTATGCCAAAATATCAAGCATCCTAAGTTACTGTTATATTGTTGCCACAGTTTATAATAGGCAGTTCTTTAAACCTTTAAAGACGCAGTCTAGTTTGGTACTTGCAAAGGGCGCCTCCCCCTACGGTCCTCTATAATGCACGTCCCAGGTTTAGGAAATGCCGGGTGGTATAGTGCGGCCTAAAATGTCTCGTTATGTGTGTCAAGTTTGTGCTTTTAATATTATAAAAGACTTTACTGAACTTTGTCTTTATTTTCTTAGTCCCCTTAGGGGACTTGAACATGTAGTCTTTTGAACACTTGTACTATGCATTGTAATTCTCCTAATAATACAGTGCTAATCATCCTGCCAGAGGTCTGGGGCCCTTCAGAAGGTCCCTGGCTGCCATGCCAAGTACTTGGCACCCTGTGATTGCATTTGCTAGGTGCTAATCAAAGAACAGAGGGAGCTCCCTTTGTCTAACTGCCCAGATGCTGCAGTTGCTTTTGACCACAGCATCTGACAGCTGGGATTGGAATTATCTCTGGCACTTACAAGCGATAATGCAGCCCGGCTCCTGTGCCATCCCTATAATGTACTACTGTGGCACAAAGCATTAAGCACCAGTGTAATAAGGACCTTATTAGAACTGTAATTGCCAGCCTGTGTCTTGGGGGCAGTACTTTTGTGTTGCACAGAAAACTAAAAGTCTAGTTGGGATTCCTTGAAAGGTAATGGGGTAGCGTAGCACCCATGAGGACCCACAGAGGAGCTAAGCAGTTTCCATGCACAATGAGTGGTAAAACCCAACAAATGATGTATAGGCAGAGCAAGCTGTGGTAGAGAGTGGAATCTCAGAGAAGCATAGCAGTACAGTAGGCCAGGCTGGTAGCTTACAGTCACTTTGGGGGCCCTCTAATCGAGGTTGAGGTCCCCAACTAGTCAGAGAATGTCTGCCGCTGTTCAGTAAATCACTGAGGAAAATGTATCAAAACTGGTGGAAAAGAAAACTGGCTTAGTTGCCCACAGCGACCAATCAGATTCCACCTTACATTTTTTAAAGGAGCTCTGAGAAATGAAAGGTGGAATCTGATTGGTTGTTATGGGCAACTAAGCCAGTGTTCCTTTGCACTTGCAGTCTTTGGTGACAGGGCCAATAGCTCTCTACAGGCTGCTGGCTGCTCTCTGTTTGTCCTCAAATCCTACAGTATAATTAGTTTAGCATTTAACAGGTTTCATATTGTAAGTGTGGCATATTAGGATATTGCTGATATTAGGTGAGCAGTACCTCCAGAGTCATTGAGGGTACTGCACAAAACCTCTATGCAATTTATTTTTTCTTTCCTTTATTCTGCCCTGAAAAAAATAAAAATAATAATATATAATTTAATGTAAGATATGACGGTGCAGATCACATGCATTCGTCTCTGTTTCCATGGCAACTGTTACTGGGAGGAAAAATCTCCATCTGCAGTTTCCATGGAAACAATTCCCTACTGAGACAGGTGCCTTAGAGGGAAATGAGGTGAATGGCAATGAGAGTGGCTAACCGTCTGATGAGGAGCGCGAGTGGGATTGGATGTCACTAAGGCAGTCCTAGCATTCTGTTAGGTGCATTCTCCGGGAGGCAGAGCACTGAATATGTAATGTTCTCTTTCAATGAAAGGAAAGTTTATGTGTCCTCATTTTTAGATGAACCAGACCACAGACCACAGACCACTCCAGAACAGTCTCCTGTACTCTGGATATGGCTTTATAAAGCTTACTTTGTAGCCAACGGTAAATATGGTTCCATTTTATGCCTATTATGAATTGGTACAATGCCACATGCTGCCATGCCTTCATGTTATGTACATATGGTGTGTGCGTACTGTGCATGATGTATATATGTACATTGGTATAGGTGTAAGTGCATACTACTTGTCTATATCCATGCTTTGCAAATCACATATCTGGATTTCATTGTGATTTATTGAATTCATCTTTTTACATTGTGAGCTCAGTACGGATCGTAAGTTCTATTTTCAAGTCATTTAAAGGGAACCTGTCCCCACGAAATGCAGTGCAATCTGCAGGCAGCATGATATAGAGCAGGAGGAGCTGAGCAGATTGATATATAGTTTCGTAGAAAAAGACTCTGGAAAACTTGAAATGTATGCATTAAACCTCTGATCTATTTTATGCATAGGAATCATGTGGGTGGCACCACTCAGTGATTGACAGCTGACTCTGCATGACTAAGCAGAAAGGGGAGGCTGTCAATCACTGAGTGGCCCCGCCCACATGACTTCTAAGTACTGAAAGAGCAGAGCTTTAGATGAATAATAAAGTGACATGTGCTAAGAGATCCATAGTACAGAAACGATGTCCCCGTTCATTGATCACAGAAATATATAAACTCAATGGTTTCCAAATACATGTATTTAACATACTTGGTAATGTGAATAAGTGTTACAGATGAAGATCTAAGAAATCGCACCTCTAGATGGAATGGCGCCTGCATGTACCATCAAGCCGCATTGAGCGTTCCCATTTGTTCACTGCGCATGTCCAGATTCGCGTCATCCTGTCTGTCAGAGCACTTACGTATGACGCATGCGCTCACCATAGTCGTGTTGAAACCACCATTTTGTTGAAGGGCAATCATGCCCTGCAGTTTCATAAACGCAACTCATAAATGTCAAACTGTGCAGAGATTTTTACTCTAAAGTATCGAGCCGCAGTAGGTACATCCTACTTGGTCCAGCACGTGGAGAGGGATCCAGCTCTGCCGAGATGGATCCGACCCACTAGGTCGCATGTGACAGAGGGGGACACTGCAATGTACCCCGCTGACACCGCCAACCTCATTGCCGGCAATTAAGCAGCCATAGAGGGGATTCTCCCTCAAAAACATAGCACATAATCACTAAACTTTCATATCTGGAAATACGCAGCGGGAAGACACCGATGTTTTTGCTCAGCACCATCATCATCCAGAGGGGCAAGTTCAAGGATCACCATCCAGTCTTTTAAAATTCTAAATTATTCTAAAAGGCAAAGGAGAATTAACAGATTAGTTACGAATTAATGAATCAATTTCATATAGATTACAAATTTGTATTATCACCATTTCAAGGCACTTGTACAAAACCAATAGAGGACCTCTATTGGTTTTGTACAAGTGCCTTGAAATGGTGATAATACAAATTTGTAATCTATATGAAATTGATTCATTAATTCGTAACTAATCTGTTAATTGAGACAGTATAATAATTACACTATGCCGCTGCTACAAGGGCAATGACGGGCAGTGTAATGAAGAGGAAGCAGCACTCACATGGAACGCCAATTCCTCTTTAAACAGACTGAGGATCGCTCATCAAGATATATTGCCTGCACAATCCCTTTAATTTGAAGTATATTCATATATCAGGAAAAAAGGGTTGTCTTCCAGTTTTCCAGTGTGGCTTCTTTTAGGTTTCCTGAGGGTTTTTTACTGATGACCTATTCTCTGAATAGGTCAGTTTCTGATTAGAGGGGTCACCTACCGATCCGCTGTTTGGGAAGGCAGAAGCACTTGTCTACAGCTTTGCCCTGGGCCATGTGTCATGTTCATTGTTCACATGGCCTAGCCTGTGATGGCTAACCTCCAGGACTCCAGCTGTGGTAAAACTACAACTCCTAAGATGTACACTTGCTTGGCTGTTCTCAGAACTCCATAGAAATAAATGAAGCATGCTGGGAGTTATAGTTTCACCACAGCTGAAGTGCTGGAGGTTAGCCATCACCTAGGTGCAGCTCAGCCCCATTGAAGTGAATGGGGCTGAGCTTCGATACCAAGCACTGCCACTGTACAATGTACGGTGCTGTGCTTGGTTTGCTGAGAGAAGGTTGTAGCGCTACAGTAAATACCGGTGCCTTTTAAAACAGCTGATCAGTGGCGGTCAGTAAAAAACTCTCAGAAAACCCCTGGGTCTATTCACACGTCTGTAGTATATTTCGGATCCGCAATACACACGGCCGGCACCCCCATAGAACTGCGGACAAGAGTAGGACATGTTCTATTTTTTTCCGGAGCTGCGGACCGGAAGATCGGGGCCGCACTCTGGAAATGCGGATGCGGAGAGCACATAGTGTGCTCTTCGCATCCATTCCTGCCCCGTTGAGAATGAATGAGTCCTCACCCGTTCCGGATATTGCAGAATGGATGCGGACCCATTCCACGGACGTGTGGATGGAAGGGGTTCTCCCATGAAAAGTATTCTTCAAAAACAGCACCTGGATCTGTATACTTTTGTAATTGCATGCAATAGAAAAATGTAGTCACGATTTATTCAAGGTATAGCTCCATCTGCTGTTTCTTCTTTTCCTTCTTTCTTGGTCTGCCGTGCCGAGGTGGTTGCAAAAGCTCAGCTCCATCCTTCAACTGCCACCGGCCATATCCAGAAGCTATGGCAGTGACAGGGAGCAATCTGCAGCAGAAAGGACATGCCCCCTGAGAAAGGACACACCCCGGAGCTGTCAGCTTGAAATAAATCTAGAAGAGAAATTGGAGCAATGAATGGGGAGATCTCTAGAGCCATGTGAGATACAGTACTGGTTCTAGCTTTGTTAGAAGGAGACTGGCATGTACTACATGATGTCTGATTTTCCTTCTTTACATGATTCCTTCTTTACATGATGGGATAACCCCTTTAACTGAAAAAGGTATTCTAAATAATGACATCTCAGAAACTCTGTTACGCTTATATATCAGGAACTTTCCAGGACAACTCTCCGTATCTCAGCTTCCTGAGAATATATTACATAGTGGATTGTAGAATTACCTCCCACTTTTATGGCAACCTATATTTGTGCTTGTAGACGTAGATGTTAACCAGGTTACTAGGAGTTGGTCGATCATAAGATTCTCTAGTTATGGAGTAATCATTAACAAATGTAAACCATTGGCAAGAATATTTCCGTGTCTATGAGATGATTCTAACATTAACTATTCTGATATATTTTATGCATGTGACCACAACCTGATCATGTGTTGCTTTTCGGCTCATGCACACGACAGTTGTTTTGCGGCCCGTTTTTCACAGATCCGTTTTTCCGTATCGGAGGTTTTTTTTTCTCCGATTTAAGTCCTCTTCCGTTCCGTTATTGCACAAAACATATCCGAATGGTTTAAGTCCTCTTCCGTTTCGTTATTGCACAAAACATATCCGAATGGTTTCCGTATGCGATCCGTTTTTTTGCGGATTGTAAATGGAAACAGTAACTTATTAATCACCAAACACATGAGCAATATGGGCTGGGCATAGCATTTCTACAGTATGGATCCCCAAAATATGGATGACATACGGATGTGTTCTGTATTTTTTGCGGACCAATTGACTTGAATGGAGCCTCGGACCATGATTTGCGGACAATAATAGGACATGCACTACTTTTCTGCAGAACGGAAATACGGAAACGGAATACATACGGAGTAACTTGCGTTGTTTTTGCGGACCCATTGAAGTTAATGGTTCCGCATACAGTCTGCAAAAAAAATAAAAAATTAACAGAAGTGGAAAGAAAATACGTTTGTGTGCATGAGCCCTACTGGACTACAGACATTTGCTATAGTCATGTCATCCCTCCTGTTAGCGGACCTCCTGTAATTAGCTCATATTACGAAGCAAAATATTTCATTTACAGCATTGTGTTTGAATATTTGCAGATGTACTGAACTGTGACACATGTAGTTGTATTGTTACACAGCTACGAGTTTCTTTCAGAGACCCTTTGAGCATTTTTGCCTCGTCCTGTCAACAATCAAGCTACACACAGACTGCAGCCAGATTTTACCATTTTACTTTTCAAAACAGTCCACAATTACGTGCAGTTCATTAAATCTTTTGGACTACAGCAATTGCGAGAAAATCCTATTTTTTGCAGAGGATTTACAGTCATTTACACACGGAAAAAGTTGACTTGCACATGACCTAACTTTATGGCCCTGAGGGTGTGTTCCCATGATGCAGAGGGCCACATGTAGCCATATCCGCCAGTGCAATAAACTTGTGCGGCCGTTGATTGCCGTGGGGGGTCATGGCTTGGCTGCATGTAGCAAGCCGCACTTTGGGGTTACATCCTGAAAGGATGCAAGTTACCGTATATAATGCAGGGTATGCAGAGTGCAATCATTTTGTTGCTGACATTTATATTTAATTAATGGTAGTATTTTACAATTTTTAATCTCTGTTCACCAGTGGCGTCTCTAGCTTTCAAATTTTGGGGGGGCACACTGGGGGCCAGGACAAAAGTAGGGGGGGCAGCTATAACAACGATACATTTACACAAGTACACTTAGAAATGCTGCGATACTTTACCCAATACCTAAAACCGCAACAGGGAAGAAAAGTCCAGCTGTCTGTGGATGACACTTTTATAGAGGGGGGGGATCTGTGGATGACACTGCTATGGGGGGGGGATCTGTGGATGCCACATACCGTGTATAGCATCTTATGCTATATGTGTCATCCACAGATCCACCCCATGACAGTGTCATCTGCATTTCCCCCTCCATAACAGTGTCATCCACAGATCTCCCTTCCCGCCTCTCACAGGAGTGTACATTGGACATTTCTAAACTGTGGCGGATCCAGAGCCTGGTCTCGGGAGGGGCACTTCCAGATTATTTTCTGTCCGCCGCCACAGAACAATGGTGCCTATAGAACAGACTACACAGTGTAGAGGTATACTGTATATTGTGTGGCACAGTGTAGAGGTATACTTTATATTGTGTGGCACAGTGTAGAGGTATACTGTATATTGTGTGGCACAGTGTAGAGGTATATTGTGGTGGCACAGTACAGCGGTATACTGTATATTGTGTGGCACAGTGTAGAGGTATACTGTATATTGTGGGGCACAGTGTAGCGGTATACTGTATATTGTGTGGCACAGTGTAGAGGTATATTGTGGTGGCACAGTATAGCGGTATACTGTATATTGTGTGGCACAGTGTAGAGGTATACTGTATATTGTGGGGCACAGTGTAGCGGTATACTGTATATTGTGTGGCACAGTGTAGAGGTATACTGTATATTGTGCGGCACAGTGTAGAGGTATACTGTATATTGTGTGGCACAGTGTAGAGGTATACTGTATATTGTGTGGCACAGTGTAGCTGTATACTGTATATTGTGTGGCACAGTATAGCGGTATACTGTATATTGTGTGGCACAGTGTAGCGGTATACTGTATATTGTGTGGCACAGTGTAGTTTATATGTGTATAACAAATATATTTCACATGAAAACTTACAGTTACTTGGCTTGGCCCTTGGGGATCTCGAACGCCACTTCCACACTTTGGCCGGGGGCTCGGCGGAGCTGATGTTGTGCTTTATCCTAATGAGAAAGATTTCATAATAAGGATTTTGTAGAAGGGGCAGAGGGATAGCAGAGCAAGGAGAGGCTGGTGCTGCTACTAGGGGGTCATACCATGGGGGAGTAATAAAGCCCACCATAATGCCCCCCCAGTAGAAATAATTATCCTTATAATGTGACATTGCAAATAATACCCCCTTGTAATGCTCCCAATTGAGCTAATGTCCCCATAGTGCCCCCATAATTTGCAAGTATAAAATACCCCTTCTTAGTGCCCCCGTAGATAACTCCATAGTACTCCTCTCCCCCTTCCCCATAGTACCCACCATGTGTCCCAGTATAAAATGCTACTGTACAGAGCCCCCCATATAAAATACCCCTTCTTTGTGGCCTCAGTAGATGCCCCTATAATGCCCACCAATAATGTAGTGTACAGGAGCTGTAATGCCCGTCACTACAGAAGGGTCACTTGTGTGCTGTCGTTCCCCCTGTATTTATGGGGAGGTTGGTATAAAACATCTTGCTAATGTAATGCTATGTACTTCCCTGTTACTGTGAAATGTGCATGTGCAGGCCGGCTAGGGGTGTTATTCCAGCTCTGAGTCACTAGAGGGAGCTAGGGAACCCTAGTGTATATAAGGCCCAGTCAGGGAGTAGAAAGCAGCAGACAGTGGGAGAAGGAGTAAGAGATGATACGGTGTCTGAGTCAAGGCCAGGCCATGGGCCTGTGAGAGTAAAGCGGGCCTGGAGCCTGCAGACTAGGAGAGGGTAGTGTAGGCCCTGTAACCGGGTTCCGGATCCAAGGAAAAGGTTCCCCTCCTGAGTCTTTAGCTGACTAAGCAGAAACGTCATATTTAACCAGCCTGGACACAGAAAGAAGCAGAGGCCAACTTGATAAAGCAAGAGGTACTCAAAGTAACAGAGGAGGTACGTGATAAGGACATACCCAAGGATACGCCAGAGATAGGGCATCAGACCTTGGAGAATAAGTCACATGTTTCAGGATCAGTCAGGAATAGAGTGCAAGCCGCCTGTACTGCAACTCCTGTGATTAACCCTCTGAAATCCACCTTGCTACAACCGGCCTGTTTGTAACTTATGCAAACCCACTGTCTTCATATGCAAACCAACTGTCTTCAATGGAACTGCGCTTCCAATTATGTCCATGCATTACTATTGAAAATACTAGTAAAGTTCCAGTTTTGGTTGGCTATCACGTGGTTACTCCATTATTCCACGTAACATTACACGGCGTGTCACCGTTCAATTGACACTGGCGTCATGAACATTTATGAACTGCCTGTTCCAGTATCTGACCCGTTTGAAGACGACAGTGAATCCCAGGTTAGTGGGTTGCTCTGCACTACAAAGCCCAGCATACCTAAAGCTACACTACTGACCCCCTGGGACACTGCAATAACATGCCAGTAACAAGAGCCCCCCATCACGTGCCAGTATTGTAATAAGCCCCCCATCATGTGCCAGTAATGAGCCCCCCTTATTGTGCCTGTAACAAGAGCCCCCCCTTATTGTGCCAGTAACGAGCCCCCCTTATTGTGCCAGTAACGAGCCCCCCTTATTGTGCCAGTAACGAGCCCCCCTTATTGTGCCTGTAACAAGAGCCCCCCCTTATTGTGCCTGTAACAAGAGCCCCCCCTTATTGTGCCTGTAACAAGAGCCCCCCCTTATTGTGCCTGTAACAAGAGCCCCCCTTATTGTGCCTGTAACAATATTGTAAAAAAACGAACAAAAAAAACCACTTATACTTACCTCCATGTCAGCGATGCGATGCAGGCCTCTTCCGGCCTGTGTCCCGCTCTGTATGGCTCAGGCGGCGTGGTGACATCATCGCGCCGCCTGCGCCGGACTCTGATAGGCTGCCGGCCTAGTGCCTGCAGCCTATCAGAGGAAGGGGAAGGGACACACCTCTCCTTCCCCTGCACCGCCGCTGGCACAGGCAGATTACTATGGAGATGAGCGCAATGGAAGCGCTCATCTCCCTGTGCCCGGCTGCAGCAGTGCGGCAGCGGCGGCTCACTTGGGAGGGGGGGGGCACAGTGTGATGTAGGGGGGGCCGTGGCCCCCTCTGCCCCCCCCCGGCGACGCCACTGCTGTTCACACTGCACATTCACTGAATGTTTGCATCTGCATACATCAGCTATTGACTCCCATTGCGAATAAAAGCAGTATTCTTTTCTTTTGTTTTTGTATTGAAAAGTGTATTTACCCATATTTCAGTTTATATACTGTATGTGGAGATTTTCTATGAATATGTGTCAAAAGTGCAGCTCACATGTGGATATTATATACTCAGGTCATGACATAAGAGTACAAATAAAAGGAATAACACAGTTTCACAATTTTACATACAATTATAATATAATAACAATAATGATTGTATACTCTTAGTCAATACGCAAAATAATTTCTGTAACTATATTCATTTGAATTAGACTTGCAGAAATCCATGAACTTGATGCCAAAACAACCCCTGATTTTTAGTCTTAGGCTACTTTCACACTAGCGGCACGGACCTCCGGCATTAGAAACTTCTGCGACATATCTGCTACATGTGAAATCAGCCTTAGGTTTCCATGAAATGATGGTGGTAATAATTCATTATTCATAACATCGTGTCCCAAATCACAGGACCACCTTAGGAACTAGCGGTACATTTAGAGCATGCGCTAGATATAGGGTGTTCAGCAGGATATAAGGCTATTTTCACACTTGCGGCAGTGTGATCCGGCAAGCAGTTCCGTAGTCGGAACTGCCTGCCGAATCCACCAATCTGGATGTGACTGAAAGCATTTGAGAGACGCATCCGAATGCGGATCCGTCTCACAAATGCATTGCAAGAACGGATCCGTCTCTCCACTTGTCATGTGGACAGACGGATCCGTCTTGTATCTTTTACAAATTTTTACCGAAAGGACGGATCCGGCATTCCGGTACTTTGAATGCCAGATCCAGCACTAATACATTCCTATGGGGAAAAATGCTGGATCCGGCGTTCAGGCAAGTCTTCAGTTTTCTTCGCCGGAGCTACGGTTTTATCTTTTGCTTGATCAGTGAAAATGACTGAACTGAAGACATCCTGATGCATCCTGAACGGATTACTCTCCATTCAGACAGGGCTGGTGCAAGGATTTTTGCCACCCTAGGCAAAAGCTAATTTTGCCGCCCCCTTGACTCCACCCATAGACCACACCCCTTTACCCGCCCCTTTTTTTTGCCACCCATTGCATGTAACATTTAACTATGGTCGTGTACCCTGTGCCAGTCTATGGTCATGCACCCTGTGCCAGTCTGACTATGGTCGCGTACCCTGTGCCAGTCTGACTATGGTCATGTACAGGTCCTTAAAAAAAAAAATAGCATATTGTGATAAAGTTCATTATTTTCTGTAATGTACTGATAAACATTAGACTTTCATATATTTTGGATTCATTACACACCAACTGAAGTAGTTCAAGCCTTTTATTGTTTTAATATTGATGATTTTGGCATACAGCTCATGAAAACCCAAATTTCCTATCTAAAAAAATTTGCATATTTCATCCGACCAATAAAAGAAATGTGTTTTTAATACAAAAAAAGTCAACCTTCAAATAATTATGTTCAGTTCTGCACTCAATACTTGGTCGGGAATCCTTTAGCAGAAATGACTGCTTCAATGCGGCGTGGCATGGAGGCAATCAGCCTGTGGCACTGCTGAGGTGTTATGGAGGCCCAGGATGCTTCGATAGCGACCTTAAGCTCATCCAGAGTGTTGGGTCTTGCGTCTCTCAACTTTCTCTTCCCAATATCCCACAGATTCTCTATGGGGTTCAGGTCAGGAGAGTTGGCAGGCCAATTGAGCACAGTAATACCATGGTCAGTAAACCATTTACCAGTGGTTTTGGCACTGTGAGCAGGTGCCAGGTCGTGCTGAAAAATGGAAATCTTCATCTCCATAAAGCTTTTCAGCAGATGGAAGCATGAAGTGCTCCAAAATCTCCTTCCTGATAGCTAGCTGCATTGACACAGTGGACCAACACCAGCAGCTGACATGGTACCCCAGACCATCACGGACTGTGGGTACTTGACACTGGACTTCAGGCATTTTGGCATTTCCCTCTCCCCAGTCTTCCTCCAGACTCTGGCACCTTGATTTCCGAATGACATGCAACAGTCCAGTGCTGCTTCTCTGTAGCCCAGGTCAGGCGCTTCTGCCGCTGTTTCTGGTTCAAAAGTGGCTTGACCTGGGGAATGCGGCACCTGTAGCCCATTTCCTGCACACGCCTGTACACGGTGGCTCTGGATGTTTCTACTCCAGACTCAGTCCACTGCTTCCGCAGGTCCCCCAAGGTCTGGAATCGGTCCTTCTCCACAATCTTCCTCAGGGTCCGGTCACCTCTTCTCGTTGTGCAGCATTTTCTGCCACACTTTTTCCTTCCCACAGACTTCCCACTGAGGTGCCTTGATACAGCACTCTGGGAACAGCCTATTCGTTCAGAAATTTCTTTCTGTGTCTTACCCTCTTGCTTGAGGGTGTCAATGATGGCCTTCTGGACAGCAGTCAGGTCGGCAGTCTTACCCATGATTGCGGTTTTGAGTAATGAACCAGGCTGGGAGTTTTTAAAAGCCTCAGGAATCTTTTGCAGGTGTTTAGAGTTAATTAGTTGATTCAGATGATTAGGTTAATAGCTCGTTTAGAGAACCTTTTCATGATATGCTAATTTTTTTAGATAGGAATTTTGGGTTTTCATGAGCTGTATGCCAAAATCATCAATATTAAAACAATAAAAGGCGTGAACTACTTCAGTTGTGTGTAATGAATCTAAAATATATGAAAGTCTAATGTTTATCAGTACATTACAGAAAATAATGAACTTTATCACAATATGCTATTTTTTTTAGAAGGACCTGTATATATAATATCCAGCCATTGTCTGCCACCTAGTACCATCCCAGTGATGCCAATCACTCTGCGCTGTTCAGCAGGTTGGCACACCAAACACGAGCAGTGCCACCTATTCACTGCCAGGTGCCATTCAGCCACTGTCTGAAATCATGTGCCACCAGGGCAACATAAAACAGTATTCTGCCTTGTGCCTTTTGCCAGTCTGGCACTGTCCTGCACCCTGTACCATTCATAGCCCTTTAGACAGTCTGTGCCATCTATTAGGCTTCATGTGCCACTGCTGGGCACCCTGTGCCAGTCAGAATCTATGGCCCCTAGTCAAGCAGCAGGTGTGCCCTGACCCCTGTGCGGTTGCCAGGGGTGCACACCAGGTTCTGCTCCTCGCTGTGCTCCAGGTCCACATTGCCTTGGTGCTTGCCAAGATCATGTGTCTTCGGCGCTTGATCCCGCGAGACCCACCTCTGGAGGTCACTGGTCTCGCGGGATTGTGCGCCCGAAGTCAAGGATTTTTGGCACCCTTCATGATTCATGTCCATTTATTGCCCACTTTCAGAAAAGTCCTGGGATTCAAACTCACGACCTCTACACATCAGAGGCAAGGCATTTACCCTCACAGCTATGAAAGCTGTCTAGATAGTTACATTTAAAAAAAAATATATAAGACTTCTACTGTAGGTAACTTTGATACCTAGTGTACATCCATACACATGACAGCTGCCCCAGTACACACTGTGTATGGATGTAGCAGAGCTGGGTGTGTTGGGGCAGCTGTCATGTGTATGGTTGTACACTAGGTATCAAAGTTACCTACAGTAGAAGTCTTTTTTTTTTTTTTTTTTTTTTTTTATTAAAGTAACTAGCTAGACAGCTTTCATAGCTGTGAGTGTAAATGCCTTGCCTCTGATGTGTAGAGGTTGTGAGTTCGAATCCCAGGACAAACTTTTCTGAAAGGCAGTCTAAATGAGATTTAAACACACCAGGGTCTTGTAGCTGTGTGTCGCTTGCTCTGCCCAAAGTGACTGAACAAACTCATACTCTCAGCGCATCTGGCTGGCAAGTACAGGAACACAAGGAGTGAAGGAGATGATGTTAGATGGATCCACAAGTAGGGGGCGGGGCGCAGGCAGCGGCCGGGAGCTACTGCTTGGGATTCGGACTCCTGCCGGCTCCCCCCTCTACGCGGTGGCCTACTCTGCTTATGGGTGGCGCCAGCCCTGCATTCACAATGCATGGGGATATGCCTGATCAGTTATTTTCCAGTATAGAGCCCCTGTGACGGAACTCTATGCCAGAAAAGAAAAACGCTAGTGTGAAAGTACCCTAACACGATCTTGCCCGGTCCTAAGAGCTTACAATCTAAAAGTTAGAGGAACATATACCATATAATTTATTTATAGCCCGCAGTGCCCTATAGTTTACTACTGTATATAAAGCAATGGCAATTTTGTAATGGTAAAGTGAAGCAAATGGAAAAATTTCCCACTCTTTGAAGAAGCAGCTTTGTGTAGCCTGCAGCTGGGATGCTTTGATGGATCTCCATCATTATTATTCTCCCTGATGTCACTCTTTGCAGGCAGGAGGTGCTGGAGCACATTGCTGTGCATCACATAACATGAGTGTGTGAGACCCTGAGGCAGCAGGGAGGGAGGTCACATCTGACAGATGCAGAGGATGCAAGCAGCATGCAGGGCTCAGCACAGGGAAAGTGAGCAGTAACCATACTGCAGTCTTCCATGGACTAGCACACACAGACCACATCTAAATCAACTCTCTTTTTTTCTCCTGGAGCAGCCTCTGGATCCCTGTATCTCCTAAATGTGAGTAATTCATCTTCTCCTATCCTCATGATACAGCTTATTGTACCAATGCTGTATTTATTTTGTATGGTGCACACAGGAATGCCAGTTATGGCAATGATATGGTTAAGAATAATGTATTTGTATAACTGCATATGTGAATGCAAAAAATGAGCCTATGGTCAACTGTCTCCATTGAAATGGATATGTTTTATGAGGGAAATTCTGAATGAATATGTTTTAGCCTATGGGCTACATGGTTCTGAAGATACAAGTGAAGCCATCAACCAGTAGGTCCCGTTCACAAGCTGGACTGAATGTGTCTGTATGACCTTGTGGCCAGGGCATACCACTGCTCTTGGTGCGTCTTTCTGCTGCAGTATATATGATGCATATATGGTCTAGACATGGATGGTTGACTTGCCTTGTGTAACCTTCAGCTTTTGTTATACTGCAGGAACATCCAGTGACAAGTAAAATGAAACAAGAATGCAGGTATATATTATACACTGCTCATAGGCTTCTGTTGCAGTCATTTGGTATATGGTTGACAACTTCAGGGTTAGTGAGTAGAGTAGACCACCAAAGAGCGTCCCAATAAACATATCTGTAAATAAGTTATCGCAGAAGGATTTCACTATACATTTACATCCATTTGCACATTATAGGTCCATTTGAGAGGAAAAACTGCAATAATATTCCACTTCCCTTGAAAATAGTACAAATAGCAAAAGCAGAGAACAAAAAACCAAAACCAGGTCCTGGTTGGTATCCATGGGAATTGCAAATGTGATTTCATGGAAGGTGAGGCTGTGAGAGGTGCTGCTGCCCTAACCACTTATTCCTATATCAGCAGTAGGGTGGGCACTCGGTGGGACTGGTTGGGTGGAGCAAGAGGGGGCATCGGTGGAAAAGCTATATTCGGAGGATGGCTGAAGGATGTTAGCGAGCCTGGTCCAAGGTTTAGACCAGTGGATAGGGCTCATATCAAAATGGCAAAATAAGTTGCCGGTTCCGATAGCTACCAGTGTGCCATGGTCACACATCAATCTTGTTAAATATAAAGCCAATTTACATAATGAGCTCATTTTAGAAACTATGGGGGAGATTTATAGCAACCAATCAGATTCCATCTTTCAGATCTCCTGTGGAAAATGAAAGGTGAAATCTGATTGGTTGCCAGTTTTCCTTTTTGCCAGTTTGATAAATCTTCCCCTACGTACACGCTCACAACAAATTTCCTACCATGATGTATTTAATAAATGCTAGAGTGGTGAGAGTCTGAATGATGGGACCCCGACTGGCCGTGGGCAGGAGGAGTTTAGTGGAATGGCGGTTCTGAGTGCTGCTCCATTTAGTCTATGGCACTGTGCTAGACTCTTTCCATCAGTACCAAGGCCTAGGGCGGGGAGCATGCTCGACTGATGTTCCATTCAAACTCCTCCTAGCTGCAGTCTTGTGTCTACGGGAACTGGGGATCGGTAGAGGTCCCAGCGGTTCAGTAGATAGGAGATAAATGCTTCTGGCTGCAATGCCTCTTTATAGAGCCTCTAATGCTAAAAACAATAAAATATTGTCTAAGTGAACAATGATAAAACCCTTCTAATGTGGATGCGTGTAAATAATATATACTACTGGCAATGCTTTCATTGCGTGCATTAGTGCAGTGCTGTGGGATTACATTTCACCTCAGGTTAGCTTGTAAATTTGCCAAAGGGAATATTATATTCTGTAACCAAAGTGAATGAAATCTGTCCTAGTTGTACATTATGTTTACATGGCTTCGGCTCATTTCTTGTGTTGTCTGGATATACTTATGGCTCTTGTATCAAAGGTATATACAGTGCTGTATTTAAAGGGAACTTGTCATGATATCAAACCTGGCATCGTGGTGTAGAGTAGGAGAAGCTGAGCAGATTAATATATAGTTTTGTTATAAAAGTTCCAGGATAACTTATCATTTATACATTTGAACCTGGACTTAGTCCAGTTGGCAGTCCTACTCAACGATTGACAGCTATCTCTATGCACAGGTCCAGTGAAGGCCAGCAATCACTGATAGAACCTCCCAATGGACTCCTAATCCGTGCACTGTGTCAATCTGCTCAGCTCCTCTTGCTCCATGTTACCTGCGTATTGGATTGTATTTACATTGCTTTTATCCATGTAAGTAAAGTAATAGTAAAGAGGTTATCTGAAGAAGGCACAAAATGGTAGCATGTTCAACCCATTTCCATATGGAAGCATCAGTCTATGAACCAGAATGGGGAGTTGCTCTGCACGAGTAGCTCTTGAATTTGCATACTTGACCCATCCATGGATTACATAGTCAGCCATTCATTTGATTTCCTACCATGTCACACCTCAAATCTTCTGCAGTGGTCACTGAATGGGAAATGTCTAAACAACTGATCTTCGGGGGTTAAAGAAGTCAGACCCACATTGATCAAGTTCTGTTTCAGGAGAAAACTCATTTAAGGGACAGTGACTAGAAAAACATAGGAAAGGTTGATTTTAGGGGTTAATGCACATGGCCGTTTTATGGATATGATTTTACAAAGCAATTAGTATGCTTACCTTTTTTGTGTATGAAAGGTCTACTGTATGTATGCTTTCAATTTCAAATGCAACCAAAGGAAGAAAAAGATTCATGCTCGATTTAACTCTCTATGTACTCTATGTAATATTGTCCAGAATATCTCCATCCATATGGTGCCAAAATGAGTTTGTGAGTCAGTAAAAAAAAATAAAAAATGGCTAAATAGCTCCATCCTCCATGCTCAGAACTCCTAATATTCTATATCACTCTGTTTTTTTAATATAAATCCATGGACGTAACAGAAAATAACTGTGCGCATTTCCCTTCAGATGTATACTTCAATCAGTCAGCAGGGGCTGCTTATTTTGAATTATATTTCTGGTTAAGGACTATTAGCCAGAGTAAACTTTATAGAAAACTTTGTGAAATAATTTAGATCTAAGACACTTTAACTCCCAAAGTCAGTGGACATGAAGGGTGGACATATATGGGGAATTATGATGGCCATTTACTCAATGACTTGTGTTTAATGGTTGGCCGGTGAATGTTGTCACCTTGGATGACAATAAGAAAAGTTAAAATGACAATTCACACAAAACAGCCCATCAATCTCTGCTGTGATTTGTGGCCTAATCTGGACTTCCATCCATGGAATGCAGATCTGTCATGAACAACTTTTCAACCACAGCACCCGACAATGAAGAAACCGGAGAAATCCAGATCGCAAAACAGATCACCTGTTCAACAAAAATCTGTCATCGTTTGGCATTTGTCATGTTTGTTTTTGTCACTATATGGTACTGACAGCAGAAAATGGTCTAAATAGACCTTTTCCACCATCCAAAATCACATGACCACCTTAATAGTGTGCACTAATGTTGTTATTATGAAAGATTTACCCAAAGTTGTTGCATACAACATAGCTTACGAGTGGTTTGAGTATAATTATTACTCTTGTCCACAAGAGGGCTGTAGGTACAAGTAGATCTAGTAATATCCGCCCAACTCTCATACAGGAGTCTTAAAAGCCTTAGGAAGTCATAAGCATTTTGAGAAATGCAGAAAGGTGTAGACATGTTAATATACAAAGAACAGAATAAATAAAATACAAAAGTAGAGGGAGACACCTTAAACACCCAGTTCACAGTATCATTTTTTATGAGCAAAGGTACTTCAAAGAGTATGTTACCCATGGCAATACAGGACAGCTAGGTCCAGTACAGAAAAGGTTTTTTGTAGAATTTCTAAAGTTCTGGAATGCTATAGTTAATGATTTTATGTCTCCAATCCCAAACCAAAAAAGTTCAGCTTTAGCACCCCCACTTCCCATGATTTTGGTAAGGGTTAAATAACTCAGTATTACTGACAATGGTTGTGAAACCACTGTGCCAAATGATCAATTTGTCTTTGGGTTATTCCTAAAGGCATCCTGATAGTCCCTTGGTATTCACCTTTTAACCCCTGTACAGGGATTTGGACCTCGCTGCAGGGAGGTCACCAGGCCGCTACCTCTTGGAATAGTCATACAGAAATAGGCACAGCTTCACCAGGACTATCAAGAATCTTATGAGGAAGGTTCCTTAAATACACATAAGTAGACAATTCCTTTAAGTGTCTACATGTGCAACATTATATATAAAGTATACAAATCATTAAAGACAATGGGGGTCATTTACTATTCTGAAATCCGCCTAAATTAGGTGTATTTCAGGAGCAGATGGCGACGCAAAGGTTAGTTGCGCTGCTATTTGAGACTTTGCCCCGCTCACGGCAGGTCTAAAATTGTTGGTGTGGTAAGGGCGGGGAAGGGGATGGGCCGGCAGGCCCGTCTCATTTATCATTTTCTACGCCCGTTTTAGGTGTGGAGAGGTCTGCTCCTCTTCATTACTTCGGCTGATCCACCGCCAGCTATGGGGCTTTATTAAGACTGGCGTCTAAGGGTGTATGAGGGATCGGTCATGTCAAACTAATTTAATCAGTTTCTATGAGGAGGTAGGTTCTAGACTTGACAGCGGCAAATCAATGGATGTCGTGTCTCTGAACTTCTCCAAAGCATTTGACACTGTACCACATAAAAGGTTAGTATATAAAATGAGAATGCTCGGACTGGGAGAAAATGGTCTGTAAGTGGGTAAGTAACTGGCTCAGTGATAGAAAACAGAGGGTGGTTATTAATGGTACATACTCAGATTGGGTCACTGTCACTAGTGGAGTACCTCAGGGGTCAGTATTGGGCCCTATCCTTTTCAATATATTTATTAATGATCTTGTAGAAGGCTTGCACAGTAAAATATCAATTTTTGCAGATTACTCTAAACTGTGAAAAGTAATTAACACTGAAGAGGACAGTATACTACTACAGAGCGATCTGGATAGATTGAAGGCTTGGGCAGATAAGTGGCAGATGAGGTTTAACACTGACAAATGTAAGGTTATGCACATGGGAAGGAATAATGCAAGTCACCCGTACATACTAAATGGTAAAACACTGGATAACACCGACATGGAAAAGGACCTAGGAATTTTAGTGAACAGCAGTGTCAGGCAGCTGCTGCCAAGGCCAATAAGATAATGGGTTGCATCAAAAGGGGCATAGATGCCCATGATAAGAACATAATCCTACCACTTTACAAATCACTAGTCAGACCACACATGAAGTACTGTGTACAGTTCTGGGCTCCTGTGAACAAGGCAGACATAGCAGAGCTGGAGAGGGTACAAAGGAGGTCAACTAAAGTAATAACTTGAATGGGGGACTACAGTACCCTAAAAGATTAGGGTTATTCACTTTAGAAAAAAAGACGACTGAGGGGAGATCTAATTACCATGTATAAATATATCAGGGGTCAGTACAGAGATCTATCCCATTATCTATTTATCCCCAGGACTGTGACGAGGGAACATCCTCTGCGTCTGGAGGAAAGAAGGTTTGTACACAAACATAGAAAAGGATTCTTTACGGTAAGAGCAGTGAGACTATGGAACTCTCTGCCTGAGGAGGTGGTGATGGTGAGTACAATAAAGGAATTCAAGAGGGGCCTGGACGTATTTCTGGAGCGTAATAATATTACAGGCTATAGCTACTAGAGAGAGATCGTTGATCCAGGGAGTTATTCCGATTGTCTGATTGGAGTTGGGAAGGAATTGTTTTCCCCTTAAGTGGGGAAAATTGGCTTCTATCTCACAGTTTTTTGTTTTTTTTTACCTTCCTCTGGATCAACTTGCAGGATAACAGGCCGAACTAGATGGACAGAAGTCTTTTTTTGGCCTTATATACTATGTTACTATGTTATTTGATTAAGACAACCCCTGTTATCTCTATTAAGCCAGAATAGAGATCTGCTCTCTGGGTGAGCTCCCACTCTGGTAGACTCAAGCCATTCTTGTATTACATTGACAGCCTTTCATACCTGCAGCCTTCCCCAGCAAAATCATTTTGAAAGGGGTTGTCCTTTTAAGTACATGATTCATTCCCTTTGAGGTTTAATTGAACACGAGGAAAGAGAGTCTTTCTTCATTTTGAAGTAGTCTTTTTTTACAGGTAACTGAAAAAAGTGACTGCATTCTGAAAAACAGTGAGCAGATGGGGCTTTGTGCTGGATACCCTGAAGCTGTCTGCTGCAGTCTGACTGCACTGCAATGCTAAGACCACTGGGGACTTGGACTAAACATATGCTGAGGGAAATGGAGAATGAACATCAAGAAAAATTAGGTCGATGGGATTAAAGATAGTGCTAATGTTCATAATTGTACAGAAGGCTGATCTCCCCTAAAGCTCAGCAGGCAGATAAACTAGAAAAATAAATAATGTATCTGTATTATTTCCATTGGCATTCATTGTCTAAAATGTAGCATTTACAATAATGCACATTAAAGAAGCAGTCTGGATTTATATTGAGCCCCACCCTCCCATTTGTAACATTGCTATGAGTTACGGTAGTACAGTGAAAGCCCCCACACTCTTTATTCTGCATAAAAGGGCTCCTCTCCCGGTGCTGCAGGATCATGTGCAGACCTGCAGTCTAACCATCAGACAACATCTGCTGTATCAGCAGAAAGAAAGATTCTCTATACAGGTCTATGAGAGCCTGGATGTGACACAGCAGATGTATCAGTCCAGTAGACAGACTGCAGGTCACATGGTCCTGCAGCAGCGGGAGCCAAGTCATTTTATGCAGAATTAAGAGGCCGCTAAGGGCTTTCACTGTACTAACCTAACACTTGGCAATGTTACAAAAGAAGGGCCCAACTAAAAAAAACATCCAGAGTGCTTCTTCAAAAGACAAATGTAATAGCTTCATCCAGCCCACCTGAGGATTGCCTGGTGGACAGAATGGTGGGCCCCAAAGGTCCAGCTGAAAACAACCCCATTTGCAGATGGTTTTAGGCCAATTACTTGACACTAGGGTCTATTTCTTATGGGTTCATTCACAAATATCCTATTAGAGCTCACTCATGATGTGTCCAATGTGTAAGGTTTATGATGCTATGATAAATCTTTATAGACGGAGGGTTGGCACTCAGAATCATTTTCTCTGGTGGGCCTGAATGATGCTCTGTTTAGAATACTCCTATACCTCAGACAGAAGAATCCGCCATTTGCCACACTATAGGCATTCTCCATACGTCACCCATAGGCTCTTATGAGAACAAACATATACAAGCTGTCTCAGCAGAGTATTCTTCTCTATACAGTTAATAATATACCAACATACACCTATCTGGTGGGTGCCTAAAAGACAGTCTATTTGCATCAGTCAGGTTTAACCCTTTTCCCACCAAGTAAATACTTCATACTTCCATGTAGGATGGTACTTCAGTGGCTAAGGACATATGTCTGATGACTGGATCTCATACTGTGTAACGATCTCAGCTTTAAAACTAGACCAATATCATAGCACTAGCCCAAATTAATTGCAAGTTAGAGTCCTTAGAAAAGGGTCTCAGTGAAAGCTGCATACACCTGTAGCTTTCACTCCTGTCCTGGTTTCTAAGTTCTCTGACTCATGTTTTATCGAGGCTATTGCTGCGATCTTGGTCTTGTTTTAAAGACTGTCAGCTTTAACCGCTTGCCGCCACGCTAACGCCGAAAGGCGTCATTGCGGCGGCTCTCCCAGGCTACGCTAACGCCAATAGGCGTCATCTCGCGTGAGCCGAGATTTCCTGTGAACGCGCGCACACAGACGCGCGCGTTCACAGGAACGGGAGGTAAGCGAGTGGATCTCCAGCCTGCCAGCGGCGATCGCTCGCTGGCAGGCTGGAGATGTGATTTTTTTAACCCCTAACAGGCATATTAGACGCTGTTTTGATAACAGCGTCTAATATACCTGCTACCTGGTCCTCTGGTGGTCCCTTTTGTTAGGATCGACCACCAGAGGACTCAGGCAGCTCACTTAAGTAGCACCAAACACCACTACACTACACTACACCCCCCCCCTGTCACTTATTAACCCTTTATAAACCACTGATCAGCCCATATAGACTCCCTGATCACCCCCCTGTCATTGATCACCCCCCTGTAAGGCTCCATTCAGAGGTCCGTATGATTTTTACGGATCCACGGATACATGGATCGGATCCGCAAAACGCATACGGACATCTGAATGGAGCCTTACAGGGGGGTGATCAATGACAAGGGGGTGATCACGCATATAGACTTCCTGATCACTTCCCTGTCATTGATCACCCCCCTGTCATTGATCACCCCCCTGTAAGGCTCCATTCAGACGTCCGTATGATTTTTACGGATCCACTGATACATGGTTCGGATCCGCAAAACACATGCGGACGTCTGAATGGAGCCTTACAGGGGGGTGATCAATGACAGGGGGGTGATCACCCATATAGACTCCCTGATCACCTCCGTCATTGATCACCCCCCTGTAAGGCTCCATTCAGACGTCCGCATGATTTTTACGGATCCACGGATACATGGATTGGATCCGCAAAACACATACGGACGTCTGAATGGAGCCTTACAGGGGGGTGATCAGTGACAGGGGGGTGATCACCCATATAGACTCCCTGATCACCTCCGTCATTGATCACCCCCCTGTAAGGCTCCATTCAGACGTCCGTATGATTTTTTACGGATCCACGAATACATGGATCGGATCCGCAAAACACATGCGGATGTCTGAATGGAGTCTTACAGGGGGGTGATCAATGACAGAGGGGTGATCACCCATATAGACTCCCTGATCACCTCTGTCATTGATCACCCCCTGTAAGGCTCCATTCAGACCTCCGCATGTGTTTTGCGGATCCGATCCATGTATCCGTGGATCCGTAAAAAATCATACGGACGTCTGAATGGAGCCTTACAGGGTGGTGATCAATGACAGGGGGGTGATCACCCCATATAGATTCCCTGATCACCCCCCTGTCATTAATCACCCCCTGTAAGGCTCCATGTAGACATTTTTTTGGGCACAAGTTAGCGGAAATTTTTTGTTTGTTTTTGTTTTTTCTTACAAAGTCTCATATTCCACTAACTTGTGTCAAAAAATAAAATCTCACATGAACTCACCATACCCCTCACGGAATCCAAATGCGTAATTTTTTTAGACATTTATATTCCAGACTTCTTCTGACGCTGTAGGGCCCCTAAAATGCCAGGGCAGTATAAGTACCCCACATGTGACCCCATTCCGGAACAAAGACACCCCAAGGTATTCCATGAGGGGCATATTGAGTCCATGAAAGATTGAAATTTTTGTCCCAAGTTAGCAGAAAGGGAGACTTTGTGAGAAAATACAAAAAAAAATCAATTTCCGCTAACTTGTGCCAAAAAAAAAAAAAATTCTAGGAACTCGCCATGCCCCTCACGGAATACCTTAGGGTGTCTTCTTTCCAAAATGGGGTCACATGTGAGGTATTTATACTGCCCTGGCATGTTAGGGGCCCGAAAGCGTGAGAAGAAGTCTGGGATCCAAATGTCTAAAAATGCCCTCCTAAAAGGAATTTGGGCCGCTTTGCGCATCTAGGCTGCAAAAAAGTGTCACACATGTGGTATCGCCGTACTCAGGAGAAGTTGGGGAATGTGTTTTGGGGTGTCATTTTACATATACCCATGCTGGGTGAGATAAATATCTTGGTCAAATGCCAACTTTGTATAAAAAAAATGGGAAAAGTTGTCTTTTGCAGAGATATTTCTCTCACCCAGCATGGGTATATGTAAAATGACACCCCAAAACACATTCCCCAACTTCTCCTGAGTACGGCGATACCAGATGTGTGTCACTTTTTTGCTGCCTAGGTGGGCAAAGGGGCACACATTCCAAAGAGCACCTTTCGGATTTCACAGGCCATTTTTTACACATTTTGATTTCAAACTACTAACCACACATTAGGGCCCCTAGAATGCCAGGGCAGTATAACTACCCCACAAGTGACCCCATTTTGGAAAGAAGACACCCCAAGGTATTTCGTGATGGGCATAGTGAGTTCATGGACGTTTTTATTTTTTGTCACAAGTTAGTGGAATATGAGACTTTGTAAGAAAAAAATAAAATAAAAAATAAATCATCATTTTCCGCTAACTTGTGACAAAAAATAAAAAGTTCTATGAACTCACTATGCCCATCAGTGAATACCTTAGGGTGTCTACTT
The DNA here is from genome assembly GCF_014858855.1 of Bufo gargarizans. NCBI lineage: Eukaryota > Metazoa > Chordata > Amphibia > Anura > Bufonidae > Bufo > Bufo gargarizans. Next base: position 176,623,456 of record NC_058080.1, on the reverse strand, counting down.
TCCGAAATGGGGTCATTTGTGGGGATTTTCTACTGTCTGGGCATTGTAGAACCTCAGGAAACATGACAGGTGCTCAGAAAGTCAGAGCTGCTTCAAAAAGCGGAAATTCACATTTTTGTACCATAGTTTGTAAACGCTATAACTTTTACCCAAACCATTTTTTTTTTACCCAAATATTTTTTTTTATCAAAGACATGTAGAACAATAAATTTAGCGAAAAATTTATATATGGATGTCGTTTTTTTTGCAAAATTTTACAACTGAAAGTGAAAAATTTCATTTTTTTGCAAAAAAATCGTTAAATTTCGATTAATAACAAAAAAAGTAAAAATGTCAGAAGCAATGAAATACCACCAAATGAAAGCTCTATTAGTGAGAAGAAAAGGAGGTAAAATTGGAGATTTTCCTAGCTATTGTAACGGAAAATATAGATTTTATTGAAGACAGGAGGCGAGCATTGTGCATTAACTTTCTTTACTACTCCCATTAGCAGCAAGAATAACTATTACAACAAGTTAAAAGAATTTTTTCAAGACAGGTGTTAGATATGTAAATTAGGTAGTCCAGGTAGCCAATCGGAGATCTCCCAAGTGTATAAAAGGTGTTGTAGTTGTAGGTTCTGCCTCTTTCTTGGTGATGACTCGCGATGAAGTAACTTGGAATTAAACGGATCTTGACCATAAAGGAGTATACAGTACATTTATATGAAGTAAAACCGGAGCAACAGGAACGTTGTAGGATGGATGAAGGATTGAAGATATCCTAGTATGCTATGGAGATAGAAAACATATTTGAAATATGATTAGGGTTGGGTTAGAAAAAAGGGGGGGGACAATGCTCGCCTCCTGTCTTCAATAAAATCTATATTTTCCGTTACAATAGCTAGGAAAATCTCCAATTTTATTGCAACAGGAGGCTCCCATTGTGCAAGTTTAAAGCTAACTCTATGCTATATGACATAACCATATTTAAATGATAGACATGGATACGTGAGTGTCAGGTTTGAAATAAAATGTTTTAAAAGTAGATTCTGAAGACCAGTCCGCGGCCTTCAAAATTTCAGAGAGCGAAACTCCTTTTTGAAATGCTTTAGTAGAAACCGCCCCTCGGATAGAGTGTGGGCCAAATATTGTTGTATTAATCCCTGCCATTTGCATGGTAAGCTTAATCCATCTTGCTAACGTAGGGGAGGATACTGGAAGATGTGGTTTACGAAAAGAAATAAGAAGTTGTGAAGATTGGGGAGAGCGTAAGGGTTGGGTCATGGATTCGTATGTTTTTAGACAACGGACAATGCATAATTTATCGTTAGAAGGGAAAGCCGGGTAGAACACTGTGTGCAGGTTGGTTTTGGTTCTTCTGGTTATCTGGAAGGTTACTCCGTTAGGGGTGAAGGATCTATGAGATATGTCTAAGGCTCTAACGTCTGAGACTCTTTTTATGGATATGAGGCATAAGAGGGTCGTGATTTTAAAGGAGAGTAATTTTAGTGACAGATGTTCATTATCCTCCCAGTGAGAAAAAAGGTTTAGAAGGGAAGTAACGTCCCACGTGGAATGATACCTAGGTTTTGGAGGGTTTCTAAAATGAATGCCTTTCATGAGTCTACAAATCATTGGATGTTTACCGATTGGAATGGAGTCAATAAGGGCATGTTCTGATGATATTGCGGAACGGTAGAGGTTTATGGTTCTATAGGCCTTCCCCATATTGAAAGCTTCTGAAAGAAAATTTAATATGTGGGTTATAGGTGCTTGAATGGGATCCAAGTCTCGTTGAGTGCACCAATGAAACCAAATTTTCCAGGCTGATCTATAAGCCTTTCTGGTTCCCGGGGCCCATGCATCAGAGAGGATGTCAATAGTAGATTGTGAAAATCCGAGATCGATTGTTGGTTGCCTGAAATCAACCAAGCTATTAGTGTTAGTTGTCCCGAAAGGATCAGAGGGTGTAGGTGTCCCGAAGGATCTTGGAGAAGATCCTGGGGAGAAGGAAGGATCCTCGGGATATCTATCGTCAGACTGAGTAGTGTGGGAAACCATGTCTGAGACGGCCACCATGGGGTGATGATCACTAGTGTGGAATTTTGTGCGATTGTCTGAAGTAGGACTCTGGAGATTAGTGCGAATGGGGGAAAAGCGTAGAGACGTTCCCGTGGCCAAAATTGGCGGAGAGCGTCTATGGCTAAGGCCTCTGGATCCGGACGCCAGCTGAAGAAGGTGGGGAGTTGGGTGTTCAGTCGAGATGCAAACAGATCCATGAGGAGGGGACCCCATAATTTGTTTATCTGTTGAAAGACTAGCGGGTGTAATTGCCAGTCGCTGGAATCCGAAAGGTATCGGGAATTCCAATCGGCCACTGAGTTTATCAATCCTGGAAGATATTCCGCTTTTAAGGTGATATCCCTGTCTAGACAGAAGTGCCAAAATTCTTTGGCAATGTCTGTTAGCATCTTGGAGGCGGTGCCCCCGAAACGGTTGATGTATTTAACTGCTGCAATATTGTCCATACGTAAGAGGATGCAGCAGTGTGATTGGTCTTTTGCGAAACTTTTCATGGCGAAAAAGGCCGCTAGTAATTCCAGACAATTGATGTGTAGTTGAGACTCTGAGTCTGACCATTTTCCTCCTGTGGAGTAAGGGCCACAACGAGCGCCCCATCCCGATAGGCTGGCGTCTGATTCTAATATCAGATCCGGTAGGGAGTTGAATATCATTTTCCCATTCCAGGTCTGAATATGTTGAAGCCACCAAAGAAGTTCTTCTTTGGCTTCCGGGGATAGTGGGACTTTGTGTGAATATTGCAATCCCTCTCTTAAATGTTGCGCTTTTAAGCGTTGAAGGGCTCTGTAGTGTAGTGGAGCGGGGAATATTGCTTGTATGGAGGCCGACAAGAGACCTACAATCCGTGCTATGGTTCTCAGTGATATTAGTTGTCTGTTTAATACCGAACGGATTTCTCTTCGAATCAATGTGAGTTTTTTGGTAGGAAGGCTCAACAGAGCGAAGTCTGTATTGATGTTGAAGCCTAGAAATTCTAGTTCCTTGGAAGGGGATAGGATAGATTTTTTGTAATTGATCAGAAAACCAAGATTGGTTAGAAGAGAAATGGTCCATTGTGCATGCGTAAGGATTAGTGAGAGTGTTTGTGCCATAATTAGGATGTCGTCCAAATATATGATCAGACGTACACCTCTGGATCTTAGGGATGATATTACTGGTTTCATTAATTTGGTGAAACACCAAGGGGCTGATGAAAGGCCAAACGGGAGACAAGTGAATTGCCATTTCTGATTGTTCCAGAAGAATTGTAGAAAAGGTTGATGGGAATGATGTATGGGTACAGTGAGATAAGCGTCTTTCAGATCTATTTTTACTAGCCAATCTTGAGGGAGTAAGAGATCTCTGAGAAGGTGAATTCCCTCCATTTTGAAATGATGGTAAGTCACGAAATTGTTGAGGGTTTTCAAATTTATGACTGGTCTGTGACCGCCGTCTTTCTTTTTTACTAGAAAGATGTTGCTGATGTAACCTGGGGTTAGGTGTGGTACTGGAATGATAGCTTTCTTGTGGAACAAATCTCGTATCTCCGACTCTATAAGGTCTTGGTCTAAAGTCGAGAAGTGTATTGGTTGAGGGATGTGAATCTGTGAGGGGAGGGATTGGAAATCTATCAGGTATCCTGAGATGGTGTTCAGGATCCATAAGTCTGAGGTTAGAGAGGACCATATTTGGAAAAAATGTTTCAGTCTTCCCCCTAGAGGGAAGTGGGGATAATTTGGGATAGAAAAGCTTACCTGATGAGGGTCTGGACCTAGGGAAACCTCGGTGGCCTCGGGTTCTCCATGGGCGTCCTCTGGTAGGGAAAAAAGGTGTGGTGTGCGGTGTGAAGGTGGTAGCTCTGTCTGATTGGAAAGGAGCCTGTTGGGTTTGTCTGAATTGTACTGTTCGGCTGGGAAAGCGGCCCCTGCCTCTCCCAGCCCTGCCAAAAATTTTGGGTTGACCTACTTTTTTCAAGGATGTTTTGGCCTTATCTAGGGAGGCAAATACTCCCACGAATTTCCCTATTTCTTTAATGAGGGAATCCCCAAAAAGGAGACCATTGGCGGACTCATCGGGGTCAGAATTGGCCAAATGGGTGAGCTGAGGGTCTAACTTCATTAGGACGTTTCGTCTTCTTTCCGCGCTCAGGGCGGAATTGATGTTTCCGAAGAAACAGATGGCCCGTTGTGCCCAACCACGTAGAACTGATGTGTCTACCGGTTCGTCTGTAACAACGGCTTGTTCTGACAAGTCTAGAATTTTTGTGAGGGGACCTAATAAATCTAACAGTTTGTCTTGGCACAGTTTGAAAGATCTGTCCAGACCTCTTTTGGGATTTTTTCCTGTTTTGTTCAAATACTTAAAAATTATGGGATCTAACTCTGGGGTTAAGGATTTTTTATTTGGCAGAGTAGGTCTCGGACATTCAGCCTTCAATTTATTCCTGGAGGATCTATCCAGGGATTTGTTGACCCATTGTGCCAGAAATTTAGAAATTTGAGGTTGGGGAACCCATTCTCCGGACCTAGGGTGTTTTATTTGATCCGGGTTGAAAAAGGGGATACCCTGACTGTCTAGGATCAGAGAATCTGGGATCTGGTTGGTTGATTCCTCATGGTCCTCAGAACAATCATCCTCGTAATAAAAAGGTAACTCGTCCCTCAACACTGAGTCAGAATCATCTGATAATGATGAGGACGATATTTCTTTGTAAGAGATAAACTTAGCCCTCTTACTGGCTGTCATAACCCGGCTATTGGTTATCTCCTCCCGGGTGGAGGGTCTTTTGTGGGAATTTTCGCCACCGTTATCGTTGCCGCCAGGTTTATGCGGGCATTCTTTGAGATTTTGACCTTTTCCCAAGGTATGGGGTTTTGGGTCATCTGTAAATCTCCTCTTTTTGGTTGATTTGCCAGATTTTTTAAAACCTTTGGCAAGTTCTGTAACCGAATCTTCCGCTGAGAGGAAGTTGTCAGTTGGGGTAGAAGGGTAATTTAGAGGTCTTTGGTTTACTACCAAGGAGAGGGATTTGGAGATGGAATCCTGAATAGATACCATGGCAGACTGCATTGCCACAGATATTGATTTTGAAACGGATTGATCAACCATTTGTTGAATGGAATCCGAAATTAACACCTCATAATCAACTGGTAAGGGTTGAGTGGATTGGGGGTTAGGCTGTTCTTCAGAGGGATTCATATTGCTAAATAAAGAATAGGGATAGAGAAGAGAAATGGGAAAAATTTTAAATGAATGTTTTATTCATATATATATATATATATATATATATATATATATATATATATGTATATATATCATATATATATATATTACATATACATTAATGCACGCATTCAGGAATGTACCCAATCCGCATATATATACAGACTAGAACAAAGTAACTGAATGTATGCAAATGTAAAAGTTTGAAAAATAATGTGATGTAAACGTGGTGGATATACTCACAATTGGGCAGGAGATATGTGGGAAGTGTATCTGTTTAATAATGTGTGAGGAAAAAAACCTGGAGAAAAACTGTAGAGTGTACACTCTCTGTGAGGTGACTGGCCGCTCTGAGGTAATTTGAAAAGCGCGCGCAATCACCTCACAGTCAGAAGACCGGAGCGCTCGAAATCTCGCGATAGACGGGACTTCGGCGCTGAATGCAGGAAATAGAGCACAGAGACCGGAGACGGGACGGAGGTAAAATATGAGGTATTGGGGCTGAGAAATAGTTCAAAGGACCTAGATAGGAGTTAGTAGAAGGGACGTGGGAACACCACTATTAGTATTATAACGAATGGCGGCAGAGAAACGCGCACACCGAACGGGGGTACTCGCCCCTCTGCCTAAAACCGGTACACAGCCCTTGGTATAACAAGCAAACTTTTATATTCACTGCTTTAAATAGAAATGACGATAAATTACAATCTTAATACGATAATATTAAAAAAATACATATCTTCTCTGAGGGAGCAGCAAGAAAGAGGCAGAACCTACAACTACAACACCTTTTATACACTTGGGAGATCTCCGATTGGCTACCTGGACTACCTAATTTACATATCTAACACCTGTCTTGAAAAAATTATTTTAACTTGTTGTAATAGTTATTCTTGCTGCTAATGGGAGTAGTAAAGAAAGTTAATGCACAATGGGAGCCTCCTGTTGCAATAAAATTCATTTGGTAAGTTGCATGACCGAGCAATAAACCGCTAAAGTTGTGGAGTGCCGATTTGTAAAAAAGGGCCTGGTCACTAGGGGGGTATAAACCTGTGGTCCTTAAGTGGTTAAATCAAGCATTGGTTAGTGCATTCCTGCAGTTTTGCACTAAATGTAGACATGTGGTATGCATTAACTGCTCACATCTCACAGTTTTTTGAAGACCATATTTTACTTGAATAAGAACTCTGCTAGAGTTAAAAATTCGAATTTTTGTTTTTGCTAATAATCACTGTTTGCTGAAGGTGTCTGTGTAAGGTGCAGAGTGGCATTTTGACAATATGCCGGGTGCCTGCTTTCAGAAAATATATGTTTTTTTAGGGGGTTAGTACAATTTGTTTATTTTGTAATTTACGTTTTATGGCACCGCAACACTGCAAAAATTGTCTTGGCTACCAGAGGTGCAAAATGTCCAAACATCCCTAGCAATGAAACGGTTAAAGGAAATGTTTGCCGTATGCATTGGTAGTAAAATAAAACTCCCCTTAGCAGAATAGAAATCACCAAAGCAATCGCTGAGCCAACAAGGAATCCAACGAGATATTACTCTATACTCTGCAGAATTACGAATGCAGCTCTGGACCATAATACAAGTTGTACGGTAATCCAGGATCAGCAGAATCTAAGTTACACACAGTATTTCCAAAGAGTCTACTGATGACTGTGATTGGCTGCAGTGATCCGGTGCTGTATCCAGGCATGTCACTGCTGTTTGAAAACACCTGACTGGAGAAACAGGTGAGCATATGATGCTTTTATTTAAAAGACATTGCAGGAGTTGTTCAAGATTTTTAATTATCTCAGACAACCCCTTTAACAACTGATCTTGAACAGTTCAAGTGCAGAGGCCTTTTACAATCATTTCTAGAAGTTTATATTTGTTCATTTATTACGGCTTGCACTAGACACTTGGCTAGTTGCTGATTGCTTTAATCTTCACCTTTCTGTATGACCCAGATTTCTAAAGTAAGCAATATCTGCACAATATCTACTTATCATGTCCTCTTGCTCAAAATAAATTATCCACTAAGCGTACATAAACTGTAAATAGATTTAAAAAGGTGAAATTACACGTGGCAAAATGATGGAAACCACTTTGGAACCCTGATAATGGTGGGTCCATCAGGAACCATTGTAATGGTACAATGGATCTGGTACAGTGTTATGACTTCCGTTACGAATGAAAGCTACAACACAGAGGGAAACATTTGTTTCCAGATACATAAAATCACATTAAAGAGTGTAGGAGTCTATTCATTCTTCTGGAATCTATAACTTCAAACTGAATTTTTTGTTATTCACCGTTGGAAGAGATAGATATACTGTTGTGTAACATTATATAGTAAGGAAATTGAATTGGCAGTGAAGAGCATTTAAAGGAGTTTTTGGGGGAATTACATATTTATTCTATCCTAAGCCTCTTCCTAGGCTGTGCGACATCACATTCATCAGTCACATGACCTAGATGAGGCTCAGCCCCATTGAAGCACAGCTGCTATACAATGTACAGAGCTGTGCTTTGTAAGCTGTGAAGAGGTCACAGCACTCCTGAGACCCCCACTGATCTCATATTGATTACCTACACTTAGGATAGGTCACCAATGTTAAGATCCCCTTTTAAGCCTGTAGTTCCAGGTGACTTTTCAAAAGAACCTGTTATATGTACGCACATGAGGAGTAGTATTTCTGGCCATTATATCATTTTTATCTGTCATTTTCACAAGTTTTTTCACCAGCAGGTTTCATCTCTAAGTGTGTGTTTTCTCAAAGCTAGTTGGTGGAGACTAGCTGTTATGAATTCTCCCTGTAACAGACAGACAGTAGGTGTGGACCTACTGTGCCAACTAACCAGTCTGACTTTGGACTAAACCTAAGGCGTTATCCTGGCAGGTCCCTGATATTGACCATTTAACCCCTGTACAGGGATCTGGACTTTGCTGCAGGCCACTACCACCTGGTGCAGTTGGCTGGTGACTCACGGGGGTCAGACACACCAGTGCGAAGCATCAAGGGACCAGGCAAAATATGTCGTCTGAATACAATCCAAGGTCTGAGAAAGCTGAGTACATGTGTATTTAAGATAACAATTCCAAGGTTGGGGTAGGCTGAGTACGTGCAGAATTCTGATAGCAATTCCAAATTCTGGCCAGGTGGCAAGGAACAGAAATGGAAGACAGGCTATGTACGGTACACAAGTAGTCAGAGGATCACAGCTTTGCTGGTTACTAGACACTATAAAACCCAAAACTAAGGCATGGAGGTGGATCCTCAGCAGGGGCGGACTGAGACAGCAGAGGGGCTCTTTGCAAAAAATGTGCCTGGGCCCCTCCACCCCCATTCCAAATTCTCAACCTAACCTATTCCCTCCTAACATTACATACAGCAATAAAAAACATACAAGGTAAGGCTCATTTCACACCTGCGGAACTATGATCCAGCCACCTGATCTGGCCAAGAATGCAAGGAATCAGACGGACATGAACTTGTCACGTTGGGGAGTGGGGAGTGGGGAGTGGGGAGTGGGGAGTGGGGAAACCCCCCCCCCCCCCACTGTACAATGTCAAGTATAACGAGGAAGCAGCTAGGCCAGGATGCTGGAATAAGGGAGCTGGTCACCTGCTATAGCGCCCTTAATCCTCGCCCTAACTCCTAACCGTATAAGCGGAGCTTGATGGTAGGACGACTCATACCCTGGATACCTTTGGCCCTAAGTCGCACTGAGAATCCCTCACATAGGAGCAGGGGAGAGATGACCTGTTCTTCCCAGACACGGATGAACAGGAGTCTCAAATGGCCTAGCAGCAGGGAAAGGAAAAGAGTCAGAAGGTAAGAACACCAGACAACACGCTTACCTGCTGCAGCCACCACAACTGGAACCCGTGCATAAGTACAGGTGCCCAGACACCAAATAGGACACTGTACAGACAACGCAAACACAGGTATCCAGCACTCCTGATACTGGCTGGACCCCATGCCGCAAGGAGCACGACAGGCCCAGGCAGCGCTGCATACAGACTTATGGTTCACCCCTCCGGGAAACCAGCCCCCTCACGGAGGTACAACACACACAGGGAAAACGTCTTGCACAAATGCAGGGACAAACACCAACAACAGCCCAGACATGTAACAACAAACAAGACGTACAACAAACCCTGAACATAAACCCACACCAAACATACAAGTGAGGTTGGGTACATAGAGGATAAGGGAGACAAAGGAATGACATCACAGATGACATTGATTTCCTACAAGGTGGCCCTCAAGGACTGGGCAGATAAAACACCCTGGACTGGAACAGAGCTCCAGCACCAACGACAGCTGTAGTACCACTCCCTCCAGCCAGGAAGCCACAGGAGATAAAACCCAAGTGACCACACCCAGTCAGGGAGTTAACCCTTCCAGCAGCAGACAGAGGGAGACTATAACTTAAAGGGGAAGTGCACACACCAGCCAAAACGCAACACATTCCCACAGGCAAAAGCATGCGTGGAAACCATGTCACGGTGCACACAGCCAAAGCCGAGACACTGCCACCACATGCCTAAACAGCAACACGTTGCCACCGGCAACTGCAAGCATGGCACAAGTGTCACGGCGCACACAGCAAAGGCCGTGACAGAACTGCAGCATGCAGCAGTTTTCTGTCCCACTGATTCTGTGCATTTTTGCCAGATTGTGGCCAGGCATTCCACCTGCATCCAGCAGTGCCAGATGCCGTGAATCATTAACATAGATGTGAAGGTAGCCTAATACAGCGCCACATACCTCTTACATCCAATGATGTCATTTTTTATGTAGATGTTCCCTCATTTTCTCCATTCAGACCAGACCACCATGATGATTTCTGTCTGCCATCTCTCGTCTCTGCAGAGTTTGACAAACACACATCTTAGTTTCCTACATTTTCATTATTGTCCCACATTCTCAACAACCCATCCTGCGACCGCCAATACTGTGTCCACTGTGGTCCCCAAAACTATACTGCAGAAATAAATAAACCCCCTGATAATACTAGTTATACACAGATAGTGCCCTTTAATAGTTATTGGCACACAGTGCCCTAAAAAATAACTGTACCCAGAAAATAGTGCCCCTGACACTAATAGGGTAAACATAATATCCCCAAAAAGAATTGTGCTAAGCTGATGCTGTGCCAGGGTGCACCCATAGTAATAGTGCTCCTCCAAGTCTCTCCAGGGCCGCTGCGTGCAAGAATTTTTGCCAACACAAGCAAAGCTACCCAATGACCCCCCCCTCCCTCACAGCTCACCTGGCCCTGGTCCCATCTGCAGCAGCTGGCTTCTCATCTGTGTGGTCCTGGTATCTTCGCTCTGCTTCAGACAGTCGCTGGTTGGAGGACCGTACTTTTCGCCCTCTAAGACGCACCTAGGTTTTAGAGGAGAATAATAAGAAAAAAAATATTTTCCATTACACCTCAGGTCAGACCAGCAATCAGACCCCCAATGTTAATCAGACCCCCAATGCCTCAGATCAGACCCCCATCCATCAGCTCCTCATGTCAGCCATCCTGCCCAGTAAGCCATCAAGCCCCCATGGGAGCCATTAGCCCCCCGTGTCACATTTCTCCCCCTCCATGTCAAATCCCCACTATGTCACAACAGCCCTCCATGTCACATTTCTCCCCCTCCTTTTTACATAATCCTCTCTGTCACATCACCCCCATGTCACATTTCTCCCCCTCAAGGGCTCAATGTCACATTTTCCCCAATCCATGTCAAATCACCTATGTCACATCAGCCCTCCATGTCACATTTCTCCCCTTCCATGTCACATTTCTCCCCCTCCATGTCACATTTCTCCCCCTCCATGTCACATTTCTCCCCCTCCTTTTTACATAATCCCCTCTGTCACATCACCCCCATGTCACATTTCTCCCCAAAGTCAACTTTCTCCCCCATGTCAACTTTCTCCCCCTCAATGTCACATTTCTCCCCCTCAAGGCCTCAATGTCACATTTTCCCCAATCCATGTCAAATCACCTATGTCACATCAGCCCTCCATGTCACATTTCTCCCCCTCTTTGTCACATTTCACCCCCTCCATCCATGTCACATTTCTCCCCCTCCAAACCATGTCACATCACCCCCTTCGTGTCACATCATGATCAAATCATTACCTCCTATTGTGTCACATTTCTCCTTCCCCTGGCACATCACCCCCCCCCCCCCCCCGGCCGGCCCTGGCCCGATCCCCATGTCACAGACTACAGACATTGTCCCCACTCCCATCATGTCACGGTCACCATCCGCCCCCCATTTATGATGGTTGTTTGATGAGCGCACTAGTGCGCTTATCAGTGATCACCTACCCACCTGTCCTGCTGCTACGGCAATCTGGCTGTGTGTGAGTCAGACTCACAGACACAGCTAGCTCCAGTCCCGGCTGCTGCCCGCCGCCACTGCGGCACTCGCCAGTCACACACCCCTGGCCTGACTGTGTTGCCGGGCCCATGCAGACCAAGCAGCTGCCTTAGGGCGCACCCTGGGGGAGGGCAGAAAAATGAACCTTCTTTTTTATTTTTTTTAATCATTTGTGAGTTGCGCCGCTGGGCGGCCCTGTGACTTAGGGCCAGGGCTGCACGGCACACACAGGCTGGGGCGGGTGGCTGGCGGCGCAACTCACAAGCGATAAAAAATAAATTTTAAAAAAAGAAGGTTCATTTTTCCGCCCTCCCCCAGGGTGCACCCTAAGGCAGCTGCTTGGTCTGCCTTATGGTAGAGCCATCCCTGAGTCCCACCAATAGAAATAATTATTAGTGGTAATAGTGCCCCCAACAGTGATAATGTCCCCACTGTGTCCCAGAAGAAATAATGCTCCCATAGTGCACATACTATTACTCATGTTCCCCATAGTTCCCCAGTTGTAATAAACCATAATGTCCCCACTAGTAATAATTCTCTTTATAATGTGCACAGTACAAAAAATGCCCACTGCCAAGAATGCCCCTTATAATGTGCGCCAGTATAAAAAAAAAAGCCCCATTGTGTGGCAGTAAAAAAAAAAATATATAATACTTCCTCTTAGTGAGCCTAGTAGAGCCAATGTTTCCATAGCGCCCTCATAATGTGTGCCAATGCCATCTACTGTGTGCCAGTACAAAAAAAAATAAAGTTCTTAGTGTCCTCAGTTGAACTTAGGTACCCGTAAAGCCCCTATAATTTGTGCCAGTATAAAATATTCCTATATAATGCCCCCGGTAGATGCCAAGCCAAGGTGGTCTCAGTCAGGCAGGTCCTACTCTAAACCTACCTATGCCGTCAGACATCTATGTTCAGGAGAGCAGACCCTGCACATATAGTGTGCTGCTCCTAGTTACCTCTGTGTGCATCAAGCAACCAATTAAAGGAGGAGCATATACACTTATATGTACCACCTAATCAAAGTTGTATGTGGGATAGGTGGGGCACAAAGTGCACCAGAATGCTACTCCCCAGATAATAGGAGCGCATTCACACTTAAAGGTGCCACTCCTTCAACCATATAAATTTATCAAAAATCACAGAAAAAGATACAAAACATAATGCACGATATGATAACTAAATGTGTGGGTGTACATGGCAACATTTATAAGAAAAAAAAAATCACGGAAAATAATGCACTAACAAAATAGATGCAAACATTATATGAGACGCTCAGCAAATATATTTGTGCCAGTCTACCTGCGCCAAGGTGGTGTCACGGTCCTGCCTGTGACAGGGACTAGAAGATCGAGGAGACTGACTGCAAGTGATTGACAGCCTCTTTGGTTTCACTTTGCTGTGTTGTTGCTGGGGATGACCACACCTCTTGTCTGAGGTGTAGACATTTAAGTGATCATCCCTTCTCCTCTATTTAGTCTGGCCTCACCCATCATGCTATGCGGTTGATAGCTCATTTTGGCTGTAGAAGCGCTGGTGTTGGTTCTCCTCCGAGTTCCTGCTCGTCTGCATACTTCGGAGTTAAGTGTCATTTCCTTCTATTGTTTGTTTGTGGTTTTCCCTTCCCTTTTGGTATTAGGCGTGAGGGGGTCCGCTGTTCCTTCACCTGTTGTCCTGACTCTCTTTCCAGGGCCTTAGGGTAAGACAGGGCCTTAGTTTCCTGCGTATGAACATTCCTACCATCAAGGTCTGTTCATACTGTTAGCAGTCAGGGCTCCGCGTAGGGACTCACTAGGTGTGACCATTTCCCTTTCCCTAGGTTCCAGGCCAAATACCTTTTCCCTTCCGTTCTGTGTTCAGTGTGGAGTGTATTTACCACACTGAGCCATGACAGGTGGTCTCAGGCAGGTCCTACCCTAAACCTACCTATTCCGTCGGGCATCTATGTTCAGGAGAGCAGACCCTGCACACATAGTGCTGCTCCTAGTTTCCTCTGTGTGCATCTAGCAACCAATGAGAAGAGGAGCACGCATGTTGACTTGACATGTGATGTTGCTGGGTCTATAGGAAGAGTCACTATTGTTTGGGATAAAAGTGGCTGATAAAGATGCATACACATTCACCTGACTATTGGGGCTGTCATATGATGTGATGTGCCTGTGCAACTCTGGAATAATAGCCAGCTATTTAGGACAACAATCACGCCATCGTTATCATGGGTGTAGCACACTGTCATATATTAATTAATCCAGATAGCTAAAAATATATGATACATTAGCTAGTAAATATTAAAGCTTCATACAATAATGCACATATGTAATAAACTGTTATATGTGCTGGCCATGTCCAGTTGCAGAATCCCATCTGATAAAAATGTATTGCTGTCTGCAAAGTTCCACTCCAGTGCCTTAAATCCTGCAAATGCAGAATTGCACCCAAATATGTAATCTGCTTCACTTCCCGTACTGCAGTATATCACAGGAAGTTACATTAAAAGATAAACTGCTATAAACTTAACAAATGATTCCCTTCTAAGCATCAATAAAATAACTGTTTAACCCTTAAAGGGGTTCTCCACTGCTTTATAAATGATGGTCTATCCTAAGGATAAGCCATTACTATCTGATCGATGGAGATAAGACACCCTAAATCCCCGCAAATCAGCTGTTCTACAGTAGCTCCAGAGCCAGAATTACAGAGCTCTGTCCATTGTACAGTAGAGGTTGTTACTGCAGTGCTGCTCCCATGCACTTCAGTGGGAACAGCACTTCAGTAACCAGAGCTGTCCACAGTCCTATGGATGGAGCTGTGTAGTTCCAGCACCAACTTCCGGGACCACAGCTACTGCAGATCACATAGTAATGGCCCATCCTGAAAATAGGTCATAATTTTTAAAGAAATGGACACTTGCAGCAGGGATTTTGGCCCACTCCTTCATACAGATCTTCTCCAGATCTTTCAGGCTTTGGGGCTGTCACTGGGCTAAATTGAGTTTTAGCTCCCTCCAAAGATTTTCGATTGGGTTCAGGTCTGGAAATTGGCTAGGCCAATCCAGGACCTTGAAATGCTTCTTATGGAGCCACTCGTTAGTTGCCCTGGCTGTATGTTTCGGGTCATTTTCATGCTGCAAGACCCAGTTACGACCCATCTTCAATGCTGTTACTGAGGTAAGGAGGTTGTTGGCCAAAATCTTGAGATACCTGATCCCATCCATCCTCCCTTCAATACAGTGCAGTCGTCCTGTACCCTTTGCAGAAAAGCACCCCCCAAAGTATGATGTTGCCACACCCATGCTTCACGGTTGTGAAGGTGTTCTTGGGTTTGTACTCATTCTTCTTCCCCCCCCCCCCCCCAAACACAGCAAGTAGAGTTGACACCAAAAAGTTCTATTTTGGTCTCATCTGACCACAGGACCTTCTCCTATGCCTCCTCTGGATCATCCAGATGGTAATTGGCGAACCTCAAATGGGCCTGGACATGTGCTGGTGTGAGCAGGGGGCCCTTGCGTGCCCTGCAGGATTTTAATCCATGACGGTGTAGTGTGTTACTAACGGTAATCTTTAAGACTGTGGTCCCAGCTCTCTTCAGGTCATTGACCCGGTCCACCCGTGTAGTTCTGGGCTGAATCCTGACCTCTCAGGATCATCCTTACCCCACAAAGCAAGATCTTGCATGAAGCCCCAGACCGAGGAAGATTGACAGTCACCTTGTGTTTCTTCCATTGTCTAATAATTTCGCCAACAGTTGTTGCCTTCTCACAAAGCTGCTTGCCTATTGTCCTGTAGCCCAGTTCTCCTTAACGTGTTGTAGTGGTGTGGGTTTTCTGACACGTTACTATTAACATGTTTGACAGCACTATTATGGTTATAGCAGATAACACATGAACTCAGTTCAGTTCACTGGTTGCACCAAGGGTCATTGATACCCCCGTGACCACATCTAATTTAGCAAATCTAACGTGTGT
Source organism: Bufo gargarizans (assembly GCF_014858855.1). NCBI lineage: Eukaryota > Metazoa > Chordata > Amphibia > Anura > Bufonidae > Bufo > Bufo gargarizans. The sequence goes on along the minus strand of NC_058080.1, from coordinate 176,607,851 downwards.
CACTTTATGTGGTAATAACTTTGGAATGCTTTTTCTTATCCAGGCTATTCTGAGTTTGTTTTCTCGTGACACAGTATACTTCATGATAGTCATAAATTTGAGTCAATATAGTTCACCTTTATTTATGAAAAAATCCCAAATTTACCAAAATAAAATTAGCATTTTTCTTTATTTCAATTTCTCAGTTTTTAAAACAGAAAGCAATACCTCATAAAATATTTAATACTTAACATTCCCCATATGTCTAATTTATGTTGGCATCATTTTGTAAATGTAATTTAATTTTTTTAGAACGTTAGAAGGCTGTGAGAGAGTGTCTGGAGTGGTGGTGGATGGAAGATACGTGCCACCGGGGGTCGTGGCCCCGGTGGAGCAAGAGCCGGGTCTTTTGTGTTTTGTCAGCAGTGAGTGCTGTCACACAGCGGTCCTGGCCGGCTCTTACTGGGAACAGGCAAAGAGCAGAGTGGGTGTCTGTTCCCCACGGACCACCACGGGTTTCTGTTGTTGGTGTCAGTCTACACTGATCCTGGCAGGTTGGTCATCTCTGGCCTTAGTTGGGTAGGGAAGGAGTTAATCCTTCACTATGCTCGGTGGGTGTGGTCTGCCTGCTACACCCAAGGCTGTGAATATAGGTTTAATGCTCACTGACTGTGGGGCTGATGAAGTGTGGTCTCCTGTCTCACTGCAGGAAGGTGTACTGGAGGCTGAACGCACGGTCGGGCTGAGCTCTGTAGTTCGCTCATCTAACAAAGACTGCCCAATTGCTGCAGGCTCAGCGAAGGACCAAAAGAAGGGATCCTGTGGCTGGAGCCAATCTCTTGTCCAGGCCGACACGTAGCCTGTCTAACTTGCACGAACTTGACCAAACCCGCCCCACGACAAGGTGCAAGAGCATCCTCCGGCAGTTTGTACACCTAGATTGACTACTCCAGCATCTAGCTAGCATAGAGTTCAATCACTTACGCCAGTGAACTGTTGTAAATAATGGCAACAGTGCCAGGGCTGTTGACTCCACCCACGTAATATGTGAGAGACTGTGTGATCAGGCACCAAGACGCCTGCAGCGTTTGGGGCTCCGTTCTGGGAGGTGGGGTTTATGGACATTGCTGTTGTGTGAATTGCACAGTTTTGATGTGATGCACTGGAGTGAATAAAAGAGCACGGTTTGGACATAAAGCCTGTCTCCTGAGCCTCTATACTGCCACTGCTACCATCTACCAGAGCAAACCCCCACAAGGCTTAGAAGCAATTCTTAAAATTTTTAAGAAAATTTCCAAAACCCACTTTTTGAGGAAAAGCTCAGGTCAGAAGTCACTTTGTGGGACTTACATAGTGGATCCCCATAAATGACCCTATTGCAGAAACTACACCCCTCAAGTTACTCAAAACTGATTTTACTAAACTTTGTTAACCCTTTAGGTGTTCCACAAGAATTAAAGAAAAATGGTGCCATAATGTTTATATACGTGCTAGCTGCATGGGGCATGTGTAAGCAGCACATATATAGCCGCATGGCAGTCGTGAAGGGGTTAAAAACACGGTTGGTCATACTGTCTTCAAGTGTGGAAGGGTGTTACCAATGTTCCCTCTCACAGCAGCAAAGTCTCTCTCTGCTATAAATGTGCACAGTACCTTGCTGTCTGCCTCCAATGCACAGCCTTGCAGATTCTGGACCTTCTAACTTCTTCTCTCTGGAGCACTTTTGATAAAGTTGCTTCCTTGGCCATAGATTTTCTCAGAGATTAAGGTTCTCTGAGCTTGGGCCTAGCTTTGAGGAGCTTGCATAAGTAGGTCCTTATGGTAGCACAGCTAAACTCTCACTACTCTCTAAACAGGAGGTAGACCTAGGTCAATTTCCTGGCAACTGAAGTAGATAAGCCAAGGCCCATACAGTGATATTAGGTATACAAATTCACTAAATCACAACATTTCACTTAGCAACATACTATTACAACAATTTATTATTTGCGGTAACCCTGTTCAGGGGTGCTGTCCCAGTCCCCTCCGTTCTTCCTGATAGGCTTCAGGCTATGAGTCAGTAGGGCGACGGTAGTGGCTAGAATGGAGTTGCTCCTGGCAGGTATGATGTAATGGGAAGAGGCAGAGTCTCGTCATCCAGGGGGCGGGGCCTCAAGATTTGCAGGATATTCTACAGAGCATGTTGTTGGAAAGAGGAGCAGAGGCTGCAGGTTGGTGTGTGGAGGAGAATATGGACTGTTATTTTTACTTGGGGGGCTTTTGCAGGGGCTGAAGGGAGGAGGAATAATTCTTGTACTGGAGACTGTATGTTAGAGGGGTCTGAAGAGAGGGGGGGGGTGATATTATTTACATGGGACTGTTTGCAAGAAGGGCTGGAAGGCAGGGGGAGTGATGTATCTTACATGGGATTGTATGCTGGAGGGGTTGAAGACAGGCGGCGAAGAGAGGGAGGGTAATATTATTTACATGGGACTGTATGGTGGAGGGGCTGAAAGCAGGGGGAGTTTTGTATTTTACATGGGATTGTATGTTGGAGGGGCTGAAGGCAGGGGGAAGGTTGTATATTACATGGGACTGTATTCTGGAGGGGCTGAAGGCAGAGGGAGTGATGTATTTTACATGGGACTGTTTGCAAGAAGGGTTGAAGGCAGGGGGAGTGATGTATCTTACATGGGACTGTATGCTGGAGGGGCTGAAGGCAGGGAAGTGATGTGTCTTACATAGGACTGTATGCTGAAGGCAAGAGGAAGGTTGTATCTTACATGGGACTGTATGCTGGAGGATGGGACTGTATGCTGGAGGGGCTGAAGGCAGGGGGAGTGATGTATTTTACATGGGATTGTATGCTGGAGGGGCTGAAGGGGGCCATAATTATATTACTATAATACAGAGGGGGCCATTGTAATATTAATAAGAATAATTATACAAAGGGAGCAATAATAATAATAATAATAATAATAATAATACAGAGAGGCCATTCTATATTATAATTATACAGAGGGCCTTATACTTATGGGATATAGTGAGGAATCTAAAAATAATAATAAAAAAAAAAAAAATCACTGGATGTAACAGGTATGGTGCTGTATTCTCCTGTATATTTCATAGCAATGTATGTAATGTCCATCCAAATATCTGTTTTGGGATGGGGGGGGGGGGGGGGGATATAGAATATGGCCCACACTGCCAAATCCTGCCCCCAGACTTCAGTGTTCTGAATTCTGGGGCCTCACATCCATCTACTAAATTATCTGTACTCAGAGAGTTATCACTGTGTTATCGGTGGTGTTACATAGGACTGCAGGTGACATCTACTGCATTATTTGTGAAAAGGGGCATGGTTACAGGTTTGAGGGGGGGGGGGCACAATACTTGGCTTGCCCCGGGTGCTGGCAACCCACGCTACGCCACTGAATGTAGAACTTAGAATAACAGTGTGACAATTCTATTGTTCTCTTGATAGGCCAAGATAAAGATTTAGACAGAAGAGCACTGCTTTGATTAGTGTAAAATGTGATGATCTAATTGAGCCTCTGCAGGGGGCTAATAAGATCAATCAGGCCTTTTCATTACATGAGCTCATTACTACTACATCTTAACCACCTCCCGAACGCATAACGCATGGATGCGTCCGGGAGGTGGTTGATTTACTCCTCCTGGACGCATCCGTGCGTCATCTCGCGATAGCAGAGATTTCCTGTGAACGCGCGCACACAGGCGCGCGCGCTCAAAGGAACGGAAGGTAAGCGAGTGGATCTCCAGCCTGCCAGCAGCGATCGCTCGCTGGCAGGCTGGAGATGTGATTTTTTAACCCCTAACAGGTATATTAGACGCTGTTTTGATAACAGCGTCTAATATACCTGCTACCTGGTCTTCTGGTGGTCCCTTTTGTTTGGATCGACCACCAGAGGACACAGGTAGCTCAGTAAAGTCGCACCAAACACCACACTACACTACACCCCCCCCCCCTGTCACTTATTAACCCTTTATGAACCACTGATCACCCCTGATCGACCCATATAGACTCCCTAATCACCCCCTGTCATTGATCTACCCCCTGTAAGGCTCCATTCAGACGTCCGTATGATTTTTACGGATCCACTGATACATGGATCGGATCCGCAAAACACATACGGACGTCTGAATGGAGCCTTACAGGGGGGTGATCAATGACAAGGGGGTGATCACGCATATAGACTTCCTGATCACTTCCCTGTCATTGATCACCCCCCTGTAAGGCTCCATTCAGACGTCCGTATGATTTTTACGGATCCACTGATACATGGATCGGATCCGCAAAACACATACGGACGTCTGAATGGAGCCTTACAGGGGGGTGATCAATGACAGGGAGGTGATCACCCATATAGATTCCCTGATCACCCCCCTGGTCATTGATCACCCCCCTGTAAGGCTCCATTCAGACGTCCGTATGTGTTTTGCGGATCCGATCCATGTATCAGTGGATCCGTAAAAATCATACGGACGTCTGAATGGAGCCTTACAGAGGGGTGATCAATGACAGGGGGGTGATCAATGACAGGGAAGTGATCAGGAAGTCTATATGCGTGATCACCCCCTTGTCATTGATCACCCCCCTGTAAGGCTCCATTCAGACGTCCGTATGTGTTTTGCGGATCCGATCCATGTATCAGTGGATCCGTAAAAATCATACGGACGTCTGAATGGAGCCTTACAGGGGGGTGATCAATGACAACGGGGTGATCACGCATATAGACTTCCTGATCACTTCCCTGTCATTGATCACCCCCCTGTCATTGATGCACTTTCATTTAACTGATGATCTATCCTCTGGATAGATCATCAGCTTCTGATCGGCGGGGGTCCGACACCCGGGACCCCTGCCGATCAGCTGTTTGAGAAGGCCAAGGAAGATACAGGCGGCACTCCGCTATCAGCGATGCGGTGCGCGTGTCCAGGGAAGGTCCGCAGATACTTGTATAGAAAGGACCGGCACTCGCTCCGGTTGTAATTTTCAAGTGATTTTAATGGTCACATACATGTATGTGACCATTAAAATCACTTGAAAATTACAACCAGAGCGAGTGCCGGTCCTTTCTATACAAGTATCTGCGGACCTTCCCTTCACTGTTTGAGAAGGCAGCGGCGCTCCAGCAGCGCCGCTGCCTTCTCAGTGTTTACCGCCGGGCCGCCGGCCCACTGACGTCACGACTAGTATCAACTAGCGTGGGCGCGGCCAAGCTCTGTTCACTTGAATGGAGCTTAGCCGTGCCCACTCTAGTTGATACTAGTCGTGACGTCAGTGGGCCGGCGGCCCAGCGGTAAACAGTGAGAAGTCCGTAGTGCTGCTGGAGCGCCGCTGCCTTCTCAAACAGCTGATCGGCGGAGGTCCTGGGTGTCGGACCCCCGCCGATCAGAAGCTGATGATCTATCTAGAGGATAGATCAGTTAAATGAAAGTGCAGAACCCCTTTAATCTACCACTGCATTTCCAGTAACAGCCTTCCCAGCCCACGACAGCCCCCCATACCTCTCACATCCAGTCATGTCTCCTTTGTTGTAGATGTTCTCTTTCCTCATCTTCTCCTTTCAGACCTTTAGACCATCATTTTTCAGCAATTTTTTTACTCTGCAGGTCGACAAAAAAAATAAAAAATTTGTTTACTACTTTTCCTTGATCCTCCCATCTTCTGGACAATACTGTGCCGCTGTGCTCCCCAATATTATACTGTAGAAACCGATAAACCCCCTGATAATACTAGTACCACACAGAGCCCCCATATAAAATACCTCTTTGTGGCCTCAGTAGAAGCCCCCATAGTGTTCCTCTCCCCCCCTTCCACCATATAAAATACCCCTTCTTTGTGGCCTAAGTAGATGCCCCCATAGTGCCCACCAATAATGTGCCAGTGAAAAGTGCCCCATAGAAGCCCCCCAATAATGTGCCAGTAACAAGTGCCTCTCCATGCCCCACAGATTATGTGCCACAAGTATTGTCCTGTAAAATACTCCCGTATAATGCCTCTCCCTCCGCTGACCCGCCGCAGCACAGTCATGAGGACAGCGATACAGATGACTATGGTGATGAGCGCTTCCACATTGGAAGCGCTCATCTCCCCCAATCCGCTCTCCCGACTGTTGGCGTCCCCCTCTTCTTGCTGAAGACACGCGCCCCGTGTGGTCACACCTGTCGCCCGGCTGTAGAAACGGCCCTGGATATACTTATAATATACTTTCTATCATGGAAAGTATATTATAGTGCATTTGTATTATGCAGCAGTTGTGTGTGGTTCTGCTGCGATACTGCAGCTATATAGAGGGACAAACGTTATTGGAACAACTAATTTCAATGGGTGTGATATACCTGTTGCCCCCCAAAAAACTGATTGAAGGGTGTGATATACCTTCTTGCACAAAATACTGATTGAGGGCTGCGCTATACCTGTTGCCCCAAATAAACAGGATGGTGTGATATACCTGCTTCCACAAAATATTTATTGAGGGGTGTGATGTGCCTGCTTCCACAAAATACTGATTAAGGGGTTTGATATACCCGCTTCCACAAAATATTGACCGAGGCCTGCAATATAACTGTTTCTACAAAATACTGATTAAGGAGTTTGATATACCTGCTTCCACCAAATATTGATTGAGGCCTGTGATATACCTGCTTCCACAAATACTGCTCTTCTCTAGGGACTTAGGCACAGGGTCACTTTGAAAATGAGAGGCAGAGGAAGAGGCAGGCCGATCTGCAGGGGTGGTAGGGGTCGGTAGGTGCACCAGGCCCGAGCCTAAGTGGGGAGTTGGAGAGGGCGTGTGCGATTACTTCAAAGGGCGCACCAGAGTTAGTTGAGTGGCTAACTGAGCCTTTCGCTTCTGCGCCCTCCTCACTCTCTGCTGTGTGCCCCCCCAAATACATCACCACCCCCATTTTCCCATCCATTCCCAGACATTACCGATGCACAGTCATTCTTGACATCGGATGAGGAAGAGGAGGTAGCAACGGCTGCCACCCAGAGGTCTGACAACAGTACCCAGATCAGTGTCACGACCCTTGGTCATGGTCGTGACTCCTTGGGTGCCGCATGCTGTTGCCCGCGGTTTTCCGTTGTCAACCGCAGCTGGGAGCACTTCGTTGGTGCCTCAGGTGCGGTTGCCGCAGACAATAGGCATGCGTGTGGTTGCCCTTGACAACGTGTTTTTGTGTGCACTCCCTTTGTCTGTTTGTTGTGCACGAGGTGGTGTTTGTATGCACTTGGACTCCTCCCTTCACCTGCGGTTGTCCGCGGCAACGTCTGGTGATGTTTGCATGCTGTGGAAGTGTCTCGGCCCGTTGGCTGTTCTTGAGGACACGGTTGCCACGCATGCCGTTGCCGTCGGAGACAGGTGAGTGAGTTTGTGTGCTTTCCCCTTTATGTGTGTTTTCCCTTCTGTGGTGTAGGAAGGGTTAACTCCCTTCCCAGTGTGTCTGTGAGTCACTGGGTGTGTCTGACCGTGGGTGTGGCCACCTGGCCTATAAAGCCTCAGTCCCTTGCTTGGTTCAGTAGGTTGCTCTCAGCCATGCTGGCTGGAGCAGCCTCCTGTCTCCTCCATCTGCTTGGTGGGGACCATCCTTCTGTTTATTATTTGTGTCCATTTCCTGTACCCTTCCTCTATTGTTTTGTGGTATGTCTAGTGTGGTGTGCTATGTTTGGTATTTGTGATGTTGTTACCGGCATGGCTGCTTGACGTGTCACTTTTGGTGTGTGTATGTTTCACTGGAGGGGTTTAAGCAATATGCAAGACTGTGTGCTCCCCAGCCTGGAACCTCCATGCTTCTCGTAGCTGCAGGGAGGTCCGGGTTGTCATTGGTGCCGTCTTTCCTTCTTCGGCTGCGGCAGGTAAGAGTTGATAGCGTTTGTTGTGTTGTGCTATTTACCTGCCGTACTGTTTATAGTTTTGCATGCTGCCAGCTACTGGGCCTCTGGAGACGCCTGTTATCCGTGTCCTGGATAACAGGTGTTCTCTGCCCTGTCATCAGCTGTAGGGCAATGCAGGGATACTTAGACTTCTAGGCACGTGGGTATGAGTCCCCTTACCTTTGAAGGGGGCTCATACGGCTAGGAGACTAGGGCCGGTTGAGGGAAGTTTTAGGAGGTGACCAGCTCCATTTCCCGTGCATTGCAGCCCGGTAGGAGGACATTGCGCGATGGGGGGATTCCCCCACTCCCCATTGTGACAATCAGCCCAAGGAGGGAGGTCCCCGCTGTTGCTGCCTACTCTGAGATCTCAAATGTCAGTGGTGGTGAAGGTGACAATAATGACGTGTCGATGAATGTCACGTGGGTGCCCACAAAAGAGGAAAAGGAGCAGAGTTCAGAGGGAGATACGGAGCAGCAGAGAGGGAGGAGAAGGTGGAGAATCAGGCAGAGCTCGCAGGGCACAGTAGGCAAAAAGCAGACTGCAAATGTATCTGAAGTGAGCCATCCACCATACACGGTCACTTCTGGCACTCCCAGGACGCTGACACATGGCTCAACGTGTCAGCTGCTGACAATAGTGTTGCCATCTGCAGCATGTGCTGTCAACGCATAGGTCACGGTAAGCCTAACACTCACCTAGGGACGACCGCCTTAAGAAGGCACCTGGCCTCCAATCACCGAGCCCAGTGGGAGCAACACCGTCAGAACCCACAAAGCCGCGCTCCACGTCCTGCATCTTCTCCTCTCTTCTCCCATTTGTCCTCCACTCCACCTTCCACCATGCCATTGTCACGTTCATCTGGCAGAAGGCAGGCTTCCGTTGCCCAAATGATGCCAGATAACCCTCTTGCCCAATGGCTGACCACTGGCTTGTCGGAACTGCTAGCCCGCCAACTACTGCCATAGAAACTGGTGGACACTGAAGCCTTGTGGGAATGGGCGCACCACAATGGAAGGTCCCCAGAAGGAAATATTTCTCCCAGAAGGTCATCCCAGAGCTATATAGCCACGTTCAGCGGCAAGTGAATATATCTCTGGCACACAGTGTCCGTGCCAAGATACATCTGACCACAGACACGTGGTCTAGCAAACAAGGACAGGGAAGCTACATAACTTTTACTGGCCACTGGGTGAACCTTCTGACGGCCGTCAAGCATGTAACCCGTGGCTCCCGTGTGGATTTGGTGTTACCGCCAAGGATTGCATGCAGGCCTGCCTCTTCTTCTCCTCCTCCTACTCCATCCTCCGTCTCCTCCTCGGCTGACTCCTTTTCCACTGCTACAGCCTCCGCGCCCTCCAAGCTCCCCAGAACCTATTTGACATCCCAGGTGAGATGTTGCCATGCTGTGCTGCGGCTGTTGTGCCTGGAGGCCAAGAGCCACACCGGTCCTGCACTGCTTTCAGCTCTGCGGTCACAGGCCGATCAGTGGCTAACCCCGCTCAATTTGACAGTTGGTAAAGTGGTGTGCGACAATGGTGCCAATCTGCTGAGCAACCTGAAACAGGGCAAAATGACAAAATGAGGTCCAGGACCCCGGGATATTTGGCAATGAATCGCTACATGATATCTTGCGGCAGGCCAGGAAAATCTCTGGCCATTTTAGATGGTCTTACACGGCCATGGCCACTTGCCCGTCAGACGTCTGATTTGTGACAGCCCGACACGCTGGAACTCCACCTTGTATATGCTTGATAGGCTGCTCCAGCAGCAACGTGCCGTTAACAACTACTTGTACGAACTCTGCAGCAGGACAGATTCTGGGTTTCTTTTCACTGCGCCAGTGGCTGCTCATGCACGATGCATGCAGACTTCTGTGGCCATTTGATGAGATCACCAAACTGGTCAGTCGCAGCCAGGGCGCCATCAGTGACCTAGTACCTTACTCCTTTTTGGAGCGTGCATTGCGTTGTGTCATTCATCAAGCAGTCGAGGAGCAGGAGCTGGAAGATAAGGAAGTCGCAATGCTGAATGAATTCCCGGAGGAAGGGGGGGGGGGGCTACTCAATCTGAGACAAGTCATCAGGAGTCTAAAGAGGAGTCAGATGAGGATGGTGGCTGGGGCGAGGAGGAACAAGAAGAGCAGGATTTGAGGGGGACTTTAAACTTTTAGGGGATCCCTGATGTTGTCTGTGGCTGGCGGGAGGAGACCAAGGACGACATTTTCCTGGGTGATGAGCAGTAGCCAGATCACTCCACTGCTTCCAATTTAGTGCAAATGTAGGCTTTCATGCTCCAGTGTTTGAAGAGGGACCCCCGTATAAAAAGCATAAAGGGCAAGGACCAGTACTGGGTGGCAACGTACTTAGACCCCCGGTACAAACACAAAATAGCGGACATGTTACCAGCATCACAGAGGGCTGGAATAATGCAGCATTTCCAGGCTTTGCTACGAGAGATGCTGCATTCTGCTGTTGCGGGCGCTGGCAGAGGAATTTCCACCCACAGTGAAACAGGTGCGGGTACCAAGAGGGCGGTTTGAAGATATGTTGGTCACTTCGGATACGAGATCATTCTTGCAACCAACCCATCGATAGCCGCCTTCCAGATCCACCCTCAGGGAACGCCTAGACCGACAGTTGTCCGACTCCATTGGGTTAACGGCCAATGTGGACTCTGAGAAGCGAGGAACCCCTGGACTACTGGGTGTGCAGACTTGACCTGTGGCCCGAGCTGGCACAATTTGCCATGGAACTCTTGGCTTGCCCCTTGTCGAGTGTCCTGTCCGAAAAGACGTTCATTGCAGCAGGGGGGACCGTGACCGATAAAAGCGCTCACCTAGCTCACGACAGTGTGGACTACCTTACATTTCTAAAAATTAATGAGGCATGGATCTCGGAGGAATTCAACACCTGTGACAACCACGTGTAATTGAATTTCCTCATGCCAGCCCACACATATCCGCCACCACCCAGAACAAAGAATGGTCCTTGTCTTATGTATATACAGCGGCATAAAAGGCCTTTTCTGTCAGGTGAATGCCTAATTTTTCACAGTTTTCCTTTAAGACGCATAAAAATGGCCCATGATTAAAATACATATTTTCTGTGGGAATTTTTGATCCGCCTCTGGTATGTCACTGCAAATATGACCTGAATGTTTTTCAGGTTCGCCTGCCATTAAAGTCAATGGGGCCCACCGCGAACACGCGGTTCGCAAACATTTGATCGCGAACGCACGTTCGTAAATCTCGGACTTCGACATCGCACTCTGTCTGGTTGCACAGTGCGCATGTCTTGGAACTTTGCCTTTCTTTGCTACATGTTCTCTCTACACAATTATGAGCTTTACATCTATGTGCTTCTTTTGGGTATAATGCACATGTCTTTAGGCCTCTTTCAGACAGGCGTTGTGGGAACATGCGCAATTTTTCTGCGTGAGTGCAAAAATGCGGTTTACACTCGCGTGAGAAAAATCGGCATGTTTGGTACCCGAACTTCTTCACAGAAGTTCGGGCTTGGGATCGGTGTTCTGTAGATTGTATTATTTTCCCTTATAACATGGTTATAAGGGAAAATAATAGCATTCTGAATACAGAATGCATAGTAAAATAGATGATTTAACTCACCTTAATCCACTTGATCTCTATGGGGCCTGCGTTACGTGAAAAACGCAAAAAATTGAGTATTCTGCGATTTTCACGCAACGCACAAGTGATGCGTGAAAATCACTGCTCATGTGAACAGCCCCATAGAAATGAATGGGTCGGGATTCAGTGCGGGTGCAATGCGTTCAACTCACGCATCGCATCCGCGCGGAATACTCGCCCGTGTGAAATGGGCCTTAGACGTAGGCCTCTATCAAACGAGCGTGACTGATTGGCTCCGGATGCGTTCAGGGCGTGTTCAGTCCGTTCTGTCTGTGATTGCGTTCAGTTATTCATTTTTTTTTCCATGCAAGTGCAATGCATTTTGATGCGTTTTTCACACGCGTGATAAAAAACTGAAGGTTTACAAACAACATCTCCTAGCAACCATTAGTGAAAAACGCATCGCACCCGCACCTACTTCCAGATGCAATGCGTTTTTCACTGAAGCCCCATTCACTTCTATAGGGCCAGGGCTGCGTGAAAAACGCAGAATATAGAACATGCTGTGTTTTTCACGCAACGCAGAACTGATGTGTAAAAAATTAATGGGTCAGGATTCAGTGTGGGTGCTAGGCGTTCATGTAACGCATCGCACCTGCGCGGGAAAAAAACTTGCTTGTGTTAAAGGAGCCTTAGAATCTTTTAAGAGGAAGGCTAGCTGATCCATAGATCTCATAGGATTATTCTTCACTTATTGTAGCGCTGATATTAACTTGTGCTTAGTTCTATTATTAACTTATTATTATCTATGAATTATTGGTTTTTATCCCATAGTTTTTCCCTTTTTTTTGTCTTAATTTAATTATTAATGAAATCATAAATATTCTAATACTTATATTTAGTTATTTATTTTCTGGGAATTAAAAATATTATATTAAACCTATTGTGTTAACTAATTTGAGATGATATCTCTTTGAAGGGATAAAAGGAAAGGAAGGGGATATATTATTGGCCCATATGCATTTTTTTTATTATTATTATTATTTATCTTTTCAACTGTTCTATCAATTTTCCTATCTGCTTTTTGTACCTAAGTTTTGCCTTTTAGTACATAGTGTGGGTTTACTGATTTTATACGTGTGGTATATATCTTAAGGCTCCATTCACACGTCCGTATAATGGGTCCGCATCTGTTCCGCAAATTCATTCCCTATGGGGACGGAATGGATGCGGAGAGCACACATGTGCTCTCCGCATCCGCATTTCCGGAGTGTGCCCCCGATCTTCCAAGAGCTGTTTTGGTTATTCCACGTAATCTTTATGTTTTTTGGTGTGCTGAATCCGAAAATGACCTCCCTTTTGTCATAGGACATGACGTTTCCTGACAATTTAGGTAACTATGTTAAATAAGGCAATACCTCAAAATAAATGTAAATAGACTTATAAAATGTAAATAAATAAATATCATAAAAATCCTTTTTTGAACTGAAATGAGCTCACCTACACACGCTAAACTCGATTCTTCTCCCCTGTGAGGCTCCTCTTGGTGCATTTGCGCTTGTGAGTAGCATCTGGAATGTCTCTCTGAAGCATCCAGCAGTAGTCTGCCATCATTGTAATGCTCCATTTTCCCTGGTATCTCCTTTCCATATCTTTAATGTCTTGGTGGAATCGTTCACTTTGTTCCTCACTCACAGCTCCCAAATTTTCAGGAAAGTAGTCAAGGTGGGACTGGCGAAACATGTGGGGGGCAGTGTTTATATCCCTGCAATAGCTACATTACACTGTGAGGGGAAACAGTGTTACTATTATAAATAACAAACAGTAACCAGGCCCCACAGCTGATATTTTCATTTAGTCAGTAGTTGTTTATGTTTACTAACAATAATAAAAGTTATGTTTTAAGATGTAGTAATGAGCTCATATAATGAAAAGGCCTTATTGACCTTTTGAGAATAATGAGAGTTACAAACATGCCTGGAACTACAGGGGGCCGTCTATGATTGCAGTGATGATGTGACTGAAGAAACAAGACAGTAAAAGACTCTGGACAGGAAGCAGAATACATGGAGAGATTTTTAAAAAAGTACATCCATTACGGCAAATCATCCACGCGATATTTGTAAATAAAATGGCATAGAATATTCACATATAGCCCATTAATGTGTGATACTCTTTCTTGATGGTAGTGTCCTTTTACTAGGTAGGGTTATTTGCTCAGGAATCCCATAAAGTAGTGATAAAAAACAACAACACCACTATGGGTATATTCACACATTGCTCTTGAGGTGCGGTTGAGAACTTCATCTGAGAATCGCTGTGGCATTTGTGATGCGGTTTTGACCCACAGAGTTTTAAACAGGTGAAACCCATTTATTTTAAAATGCTGGTGGATTGCAGTCTATCAGAGATATTGATGAAGCAGTGAGTGTGAAAGAGCACTTACTGCCGTGTAGCACCGCAGCCTCTTCAAAGAGCTGATCTGTGGCGGCAGGGCCAGACTGGAAAGTAAAGTGACCCTGGGGGGAAAAAAAAGTGGCCCCATGATGTAGATGGGTCCAGATTGACAGAAGGCAGGGCAACACAATTAGGCAAACAGTACCATAGTGGAGGCACTAAATACCACCCTAGCAGAACCAAATACCACAGTGCTGCACAATGTACTGCCCCAGCAGAATCAAATACCACAGTGCTGCACAATATACTGCCCCAGCAGAACCAAATACCACAGTGCCGCACAATATACTGCCCCAGCAGAACCAAATACCACAGTGCCGCACAATATACTGCCCCAGCAGAACCAAATACCACAGTGCAGTACAGTATACTGCCCCAGCAAAACAAAAAATACCACAGTGCAGTACAATATACTGACTCTTCAAAACCAAATACCACAGTGCAGTACAGTATACTGCCCCAGCAGAACTAAATACCACAGTGCTGCACAATATACTGACTCTGCAAAACCAAATACCACAGTGCTGCACAATGTACTGCCCCAACAGAACCAAATACCACAGTGCTGCACAATGCACTGCCCCAGCAGCACCAAATACTACAGTGCAGCACAATGTACCGCCCCAGCAGCACCAAATACTACAGTGCAGCACAATGTACCGCCCCAGCAGCACCAAATTCCACAGTGCAGTATACAGTCGTGGCCAAAGGTTTTGAGAATTACATAAATTATTGCAAATTGGAAAAGTTGCTGCTTAAGTTTTTATAATAGCAATTTGCATATACTCCAGAACGTTATGAAGAGTGATCAGATGAATTGCATAGTCCTTCTTTGCCATTAAAATTAACTTAATCCCCCCAAAAACCTTTCCACCTCATTTCATTGCTGTCCTTAAAGGACCTGCTGAGATCATTTCAGTAATCGTCTGGTTAACTCAGGTGAGAATGTTGACGAGCACAAGGCTGGAGATCATTATGTCAGGCTGATTGGGTTAAAATGGCAGACTTGACCGGTTAAAAGGAGGGTGATGCTTGAAATCATTGTTCTTCCATTGTTAACCATGGTGACCTGCAATGAAAAGCGTGCAGCCATCATTGCGTTGCATAAAAATGGCTTCACAGGCAAGGATATTGTGGCTACTAAGATTACACCTCAATCAACAACTTCTCTCCAATAAAAAAAAAAAACATTAGGGACAGATTGATCTTCTGCAGAAAATATGGTAAATGGACTGCTGAGGACTGGGGCAAAGTCGTATTCTCCGATGAAGCCTCTTTCCGATTGTTTGGGGCATCAGGAAAAAGGCTTGTCCGGAGAAGAAAAGGTGAGCGCTACCATCAGTCCTGTGTCATGCCAACAGTAAAGCATCCTGAGACCATTCATGTGTGGGGTTGCTTCTCATCCAAGGGAGTGGGCTCACTCACAATTTTGCCCAAAAAACACAGCCATGAAAAAAGAATGGTACCAAAACACCCTCCAACAGCAACTTCTTCCAACAATCCAACAACAGTTTGGTGAAGAACAATGCATTTTCCAGCACGATGGAGCACCGTGCCATAAGGCAAAAGTGGCTCGGGGACCAAAACATTGACATTTTGGGTCCATGGCCTGGAAACTCCCCAGATCTTAATCCCATTGAGAACTTGTGGTCAATCCTCAAGAGGCAGGTGGACAAACAAAAACCCACTAATTCTGACAAACTCCAAGAAGTGATTATGAAAGAATGGGTTGCTATCAGTCAGGAATTGGCCCAGAAGTTGATTGAGAGCATGCCCAGTCGAATTGCAGAGGTCCTGAACAAGAAGGGCCAACACTGCAAATACTGACTCTTTGCATAAATGTCATGTACTTGTCGATAAAAGCCGCAAACTTTGTGAAAACTAATATTTGTGTCATTCTCAAAACTTTTTGCCACGACTGTAGTATACTGCCCCAGCAGAACCAAATACCACAGTGCAGTACAATGCACTGCCCCAGCAGAACCAAATACCACAGTGCTGCACAATATACTGCCCCAGCAGCACCAAATACCACAGTGCAGCACAATATACTGCCCCAGCAGCACCAAATACCACAGTGCAGCACAATGTACTGACTCTGCAAAACCAAATACCACAGTTAAGAACAAAAAAACTGTATGAAAAAGTATCATCATGCTGAGGACAACAATACAGTTGAATTCAGGAGGGCACCTGTGGCTGCTGGACAACCATATAAGTACCTGATCCTCCTAGCATTTCAATGAATCAGATTCATATGAAATTGGCCAGTGGCCGTGAGGAGGACTCGCGTGGCCCCCTGGGCATTGCCCCACTGAGAAATTTCCCTGTAGGGTCTATGGCCAGTCCACCCCTGGGTGGCAGGGCAAAAAGTCAGACGTAGTCAGATACTGATGACCTACCCTGAAGAATACGAAGAGATTTACTTTCTTCATTGATCTCTAACAAACCCCTTTAAGCATCGCACTCTCAGCTGTTGGAGATCGAGGGGCTGACATACTTTTCTGGCATATGAGCCCACTGGTCTCTCTTTCCAGCCATGTTCTACATGGTAAGGGAGACATGCATGTTCCTTTATTTGGCTGGACTTCTTTCTTTCATGTACTCTGGTCTAGGGTTTGGTCAACATTCGGAGAAGAGGAAGCTCTGTCTTTTGAAGGGCCACATGCTTATTTGACTATTTGATAACAATGACGTTGAGTTCTTTCATGTCACTGACAGTTTCCTGAATGTCTGCACAGACACCTTCACATCACAATAGCAGTTCCCAGGGGACTAATGCAATATTGTATGCTTTGTATGGTAACACTCAGGACGCAATTGACTGGAAGTATACAATTTGTGTAACACAGTGCTGAGCCATGTGTTTCATTTAGATCTTTTTAATGAAAGAATATAAAACAATGATTTATTCCATTGCCATATTTAGTAGTTATTAAAGCACATATTACACCAGCAATAGACATGGCACAAGGCGTACACGCTGGTCTAATTACATAGATGGCAATTAGAGAGTTGAAGAACAGCTATTTCGTGTTGCAATATTTCCCCAAGGAATACTGTTTAAAATGGTACTTGATATCGCCGGAGGAAATCACTTTATATAATCACACAAGGATTAAATGGAGCTATTTGGTGGTGAATGGTCTGAAAATATGGAACTTACACATAGCTGCACATATATGGCCAATACATGCTGGCTATACTTGAGGATATTGTGCACCATAGACAATATATTAGAAGTTTAGAATCTATTTTGCTTTTTCAAAGAAATAATATTTTTCTATAATGAAGGTATTTTCTGATAACGACACTGTTACAGTATCACTAGTGTTTGCATGACTGACACAGCATCACTCCCGCTATTGCAAAGTAAATGGGAGCTGAGCTGCAGTAACCCAGCACGGCCACTACACCCTGAACGGAGCTGTGCTTCCTGTTCCATTGACCGCACTAGTTCCAGCAGGAAATAGCTGATCGGACTGTATGAGGACTGTCAGACCCTCACTGCTCGGATATTATTGACCTCTCCTGAGGATAGGGCCTCAATATCAGGAGCCTGGAAAACCCCTGACAGTGTGATCTGGATTCCAGGTACTTTGTGGCAAGATAACTAATCAATTTAAAGGGGTTGTCTACCTTCAGCAAATGGCATTTATCATGTAGAGAAGGTGAATACAAGGCACTTACTAATGTATTGCGATTGTCCATAAGGCCTCCTTTGCTGGGTTTATTCACTTTTCCATCACATTATACACTTCTCGTTTCCATGGTTACGACCACCCTGCAATCCTGCAGCGGTGGTCGTGCTTGCATACCATAGAAAAAAAGCGAAGGCGTCTCTGGTGGCTGTGACATAGACCAGGCGCGTTTTCCTATAGTGTGCAAGCGCGGCCACCGGTGCTGGATTGCAGGGTGGTCGTAACCATAGAAACGAGCAGTGTATAATGCGATGGAAAAATTTATCAAGCCAGCAAAGGAGGCAAATGGGCAATAACAGTACATTACAAAGTGGCTTGTAATAATTTGCTCTATATGATACATGCCATTTGCTGAAGTGAGACAACCCCTTTAAGGTTTAGGGTATTTTCACACAAGCATTTCGGTATTCTGTCCTAGGGGCTCAATACCGGAAAAAATTTGATCAGTTTTAGGCCTCATGCACACGACCGTTGTTTTATTCTGTGTCCGTTGTGCCATTTTTCGTGATTTTCTGCGGACCCATTGACTTTCAATGGGTCTGTTGAAAACTCGGCTAATACACCGTTTGTCATCCGCGTCTGTGATCCGTGATTCCAGTCCATCAAAAAAATATAACCTGTCCTATTATTTTCGCGGAAAACGGTTCACAGACCCATTCAAGTCAATGGGACCGCTAAAAAACACGGAGGCACACAAGATTGTCATCCGCATCCGTTTTTTTCCTATCATTTGCATGGCAAACCTGTCTTAGATTTTTTTAATGTAGAGCAATCCGTTCAGTATGCATCAGTTCAGTCCCTCTTACGTTTTCTCTCTCCGGCCAAAAATCCTTAACACTTGCCAGAATTGCCGGATCCGGCATTAATTTCCATTGAAATGTATTAATGCCAGGAGCCGGTACTAAGTGTTCTGGAAAACCGTATCCGGTATTGCAATGCATTTGTCAGAGGGATCCGCATCCAGATCCGTCTCACAAATGCATCTGTTTGCTGCAGTATTTTCTCCGTCCCAAATTCCAGAACAAATTTCCATTGAAATGCATTAGTGCCGGATCTGGCATTAAAATTGCTGCATTGAAGGATCCAGTCGTCCGGCCTGCGCATGCACAGATCTTTAAAAATGTGAAAATAATAAATGCCGGATCCGTTTTTCCAGATGACACCGGAAAGACGGATCCGGTATTTCAATGCATTTGTCAGACGGATCCGCATCCAGATCAGTCTACAAATGATATCCGTTTGCATACAGATTTCCTGATCCGGCAGGCAGTTCCGGTGATGGAACTGCCTGCTGGATCCTCACAACGCAAGTGTGAAAGGACCCTCAGAGGCAGGATCACACCATTACCATCTGCTGTAAGTGTAGTGAGCCCCTATCCCCCCTAGACAGCTCTGTAACGCTGGGTTCAGACCTGAGCGTTCTGAAACGAGCTGCTCTGTATGCGCGATTGTACGGGCATTTACAATCGCGCATACAGAGACTGGCGTTCACACATTGTCACGCGTTCCCGAATTTCTATGTGCGGGAACGCGCGACAAACGCCCAAAAAAAAGCTCCAGTACTTGTTTGAGCTTCGGGCGTTTTACAGCGCGATCGTACGTGCTGTAAAACGCCCAGGTGAGAACCATTCCCATAGGGAATCATTGGTTCTTGCCTGTTGTGCGTTTTACAGCGCGTAGGAACGCGCTGTAAAACGCTCAGGTGTGAACCCAGCCTTAGTGTAGGCCAGGGCTGGCCAACCTGCGGCTCTCCAGCTGTTGTAAAACTACAATTCCCACAATGCCCTGCTGTAGGCTGATAGCTGTAGGCAGTCTTTGCATGCTGGGAGTTGTAGTTTTGCAACATCTGGAGAGCCGCAGGTTGGCCATCCCTGGTAGGCAATGCGCGATGCTCACATTCTAGGACAGGTTGCTTGTGGCCATTTTAAATCAATCATTCTTGGAGAACCCCTATAAGGATTTACTAGGCTGCTCCCTTTAGCACATTGACCAGAACATTACACTGAAACCTAAGCACACAAAATACCGCCTCAGCAAAACCAAATACCACAGTGCAGCACAAAATACCGCCTCAGCAAAACCAAATACCACAGTGCAGCACAAAATACCGCCTCAGCAAAACCAAATACCACAGTGCAGCACAAAATACCGCCTCAGCAAAACCAAATACCACAGTGCAGCACAAAATAGCGCCTCAGCAAAACCAAATACCACAGTGCAGCACAAAATAGCGCCTCAGCAAAACCAAATACCACAGTGCAGCACAAAATAGCAGCCTCAGCAAAACCAAATACCACAGTGCAGCACAAAATAGCGCCTCAGCAAAACCAAATACCACAGTGCAGCACAAAATAGCGCCTCAGCAAAACCAAATACCACAGTGCAGCACAAAATAGCGCCTCAGCAAAACCAAATACCACAGTGCAGCACAAAACAGCGCCTCAGCAAAACCAAATACCACAGTGCAGCACAAAACAGCGCCTCAGCAAAACCAAATATCACAGTGCAGCACAAAATACCGCCTCAGCAAAACCAAATACCACAGTGCAGCACAAAATACCGCCTCAGCAAAACCAAATACCACAGTGCAGCACAAAATACCGCCTCAGCAGAACCAAATACCACAGTGCAGCACACAATACCGCCTCAGCACAACCAAATACCACAGTGCAGCACACAATACCGCCTCAGCACAACCAAATACCACAGTGCAGCACACAATACTGCCTCAGCAGAACCAAATACCACAGTGCAGCACACAATACTGCCTCAGCA
Source organism: Bufo gargarizans (assembly GCF_014858855.1). Classification (NCBI taxonomy): domain Eukaryota; kingdom Metazoa; phylum Chordata; class Amphibia; order Anura; family Bufonidae; genus Bufo; species Bufo gargarizans. The sequence goes on along the minus strand of NC_058080.1, from coordinate 176,587,467 downwards.
GAACCAAATACCACAGTGCAGCACACAATACTGCCTCAGCAGAACCAAATATCACAGTGCAGCACACAATACTGCCTCAGCAGAACCAAATACCACAGTGCAGCACACAATATTGCCTCAGCAGAACCAAATACCACAGTGCAGCACACAATATTGCCTCAGCAGAACCAAATACCACAGAGCAGCACACAATACTGCCTCAGCAGAAAGAAATACCACAGTGCAGCACAAAATACCGCCTCAGCAAAACCAAATTCCACAGTGCAGCACAAAATACTGCTTCGGCAAAACCAAATACCACAGTACTTATGTACCTGGCTGTCAGCCAAGAGGAGCCCTTGGGTGACCCCCTGGGAAATTTCCCTGTAGGGTCTATGGCCAGTTTTCCCCTGCACGATGGCAAATCTGCAGCTAATCAGTCATGTGTAACTCCGACCTAAAGATGACATAAAATTCAGCTCCAGCATCTAATAGTAAATGTGTGTGCACCTTCCTCCTTAGGCCTCCATATCTTGTGAGCGATCTCCACCATGCACATTGTCAGAATGAACCAAGTGATAGTTCAGGGATCAGCAACTTTTGGCAGTCCAGCTGCTGTGAAACCACAACTCCCAGCATGCACAGGTACTTGTAACTCCCATAGAAGTGAAATGAGGATTCTGGGAGTTGTAGTTTCAGAACAGCTGGAGGTTGCTGTTCCCTGTGATAGCCATACAACTGGGCAAGAAGTCAGAACAACAACTTGCTCCTTATCACTGCTACAGTGTCAATGGGAACTTCATGATAATATTAGAGAAGAGAATACTTTCTCCGCTAGAAATGAGTTGTAAGTCAGCTTATAAAGTAAGAGCTCACTTTCCTGGTGCAAGTCTCCATGATCAGAAGATTTTCCTGACTCCACTGATTGTTGTAACATAACACCACTATCTCCTAAATCCTGAATGAAAGGGCTAGTCCATGCGACAGGCCTCAGCAGGGTGGACAGTGCTGATACAGCTTTGGGATGTGACTGTGCAGAGCTGATAAGTGCTCAGCTACCGAGAAAAGAAACACGTTCGCTTTATTGTATTGCATGGGCATATTTTAAATGAGATGGTGGCCAAGCTTCAGTCAGTTCCTGCTGGCTCTGGCATCTAAGATAGTTTCACACTATTAGGCCTCATGCACACAAACGTTGTTTGTTTCCGTCTCCGTTCCGTTTTCTTTGTCCACATCAGTATATCTGTTCTGTAGCCACACAAAAATAATAGAACATGTCCTATTCTTATCCGTTTTAGGCAATGTTACAATAAATCCGCCCCAAAAAAATGGATGGCATACGGATGGCATCCGTTTTTTTTTTTGCAGATCCGCAATTTGCCGACTGCAAAACAAACACATACCGTCATGTGCATGTACCCTTAAAGGAATGCCCTGCAGGCTTTTTAAAGGGACTCCCCAGCTCAAGAAGAAAAAATCATTCACTGGGGAATGAACGGAACATTTACCTGGTTACCTCCCTTTTTATCTTTTCTGCTGCAGGTCCACAGCGGCTTGTCTCCTCTTCTGTCATCCAAGATGGCTGCACAGCTTCTCAGACTACTTGATGTACACTGTGCATTAGTTGTCCGAGACTCTTCCTGCTTTTCCAGCCCTGCTCTTGGATTGGCCGGCACTGCACACATGAGCAAAGGCAACAGGAAGTGTCTTGGACTACTGTATGCATCAGGTAGTCTCAGAAATTGTGCAGCTGGAAAGAAAGGCACCAGGTAAGTGTTCTGTTCGCTCCCCAGTTTATGTGAATTTTTTTTCTTAAACCAAAGGGTTGCTTTAAGGTGCCCATAATCATTATTTGGCTGAACCTCTCAATTTTAGCATCACTAGCCACCTCTAAATGCTAACATGTTTCTTAGGTTACATGCACATGACCGTGTGTTTTTTTGCTGTCTGCAAACTGCGATCCGCAAAAAACGGAAGCCATCCGCGCGCCTTCCGCGATTTGCGGAACGGGCGGCCCATTGTAGCAATGCCTATTCTTGTCCGCAAAACGGAGTGCTGTCCGCATCTTTTGCGGCCCCATTAAAGTAAATGGGTCCGCACTCGAGCTGCAAAAAATGTGGCTCAGATGCGGACCACAAAAACGGTTGTGTGCATGAAGGCCTCATGCACACAACCGTTTTTGTGGTCCGCATCCGAGTGGCATTTTTTGCGGCTCGAGTGCGGACCCATTCACTTTAATGGGGCCGCAAAAAATGCGGACAGCACTCCGTGTGCTGTCCGCATCCAATCCAGTCCTTACTCATGAACGTGTTCACACCAGGTTGCTGTTTTCTGTCTTTTTAATCCACTGAAGAACACAATTAGGCCAATTGTGTTCTTCAGTGGATTAGAAAGACAGAAAACAGCAACCTGGTGTGAACACGTTCATGAGTAAGGACTGGATTAGTCTGAAAGGTATTATTTGGCAGTCATTGCCTGGAACATGTTCACCCTATATCGCTATTTTACGCTGTTTTAAGGCATATCATTAAAGAAGAAACTATTTGGTTTGACATAGCATTTTGTCCTCTGTAATTTGGATCTGTTTCTATAGAACCTGAGGCACACGGAGGCACTGTATGTGCCTATAGCAGACAGTCTGCGGGCGCTGTATTATAGATTTGTACAACACAGCATCACATCATTGTGCAGCTATCATCACTCATCTTCATACACTTCCACCCTTAGGCCCCTTTCACACGAGCGAGTTTTCCTTGCGGGTGCAAAGCGTGACGTGAACGCATAGCACCCACATTCATTTCAATGGGTCTGTGTACATGAGTTCTGCCTTGCGTGAAAAACGCAGCATGTTCTATATTCTGCGTTTTTCACGCAGCCCTGGATCCATAGAAGCGAATGGGGGGCTTCAGTGGAAAACACATTGCATGTCCGGATGCAATGCGTTTTTCACTGATGGTTGCTAGGAGATGTTTTTTATCACGCTCGAGAAAAATGCATCAAAATGCATTGCACCCGCGCGGAAAAAAAACTGAACGCAATCGCAGACAAAACTGACTGAACTTGCTTGCAAAATGGTGCGAGTTTCACTAAACGCATCTGGAGCCAATCCGACACGCTCGTGTGAAAGAGGCCTAAGGCATTACTTGCGGATTTTGTTGTGGACTTTGACGTGGATTTGTCCCAGGTGAATTGCAAAGGATGAAATCTGCACTGAAAATCGGCGCAAACAGTTGACATGCCGTGGTTTTCAGGTCAGTTTTCACGCAGAAAAATTTCTATGTGTAGTTGAGAATTTAAAAATCTCTTTTAGTTAACTTGTATTCTTGTATTATATCCAAAATTCTGCACATAGTGTGCATATACTCTTAGGGCCACAAACCACAAAATATCTGCCTCCTCCTCTATGTCTATAGATTATTTCCGTCTCCAATGTGATAAGCCGTTTAGCATTTGTTAGCATAGTACTAAGCACGGTGACGATCCCTGATAGACTGTAACATTAGCACAGCCGCCACCAAAGGCACTTTCTAAGAAAGATGAGCAGTGTAATGGCATGGCACAAGGCAGGAGCCACCATTGGCTGACACTCCCATCATCCTCCTCCTCCTCCTCCCCCCTGAGCTGACAAGCTGTTTGTGCTGAGAGGAGCCTTTCACTCTGCGGCTGAATGAGGACATTGGGGCTGATCTTTCACAGGACCCACATCAGATGGTATTTGAGATGCACATGATAGGATGAAGCCATGGAGTACCAGTGAGTACCTCTCCCTGTCTGCTGTGCAGGCACACAATGTGCTGCTATATAGTAACTGACTTTCCATTCATATCCCAGCAGCTGTTACCGGACAGCACTATCTATGAGGCTTCACTTCTACATGGTCATATAATATTCCTGCTCGCCTACTTGCTTTTAGTACTCCTGATACTGATCGTGGGGCTGGGTGGGGGCTTCCTGAGTACTAGGCTGTTAATTACTTGGTATGATCACATGCAGCATGCTATACTGGCAGGCATTCAAGGGGTTGTCCAGGATTTCAATGTTAATGGCCTCGATTGGTGGGTTTCCAAGACCGCCATTGATTACCTGTTACCATGTAGCAGGTGATCGGTGGAGGGAACAGGGTGTCGAACCCAAGTTGATCTGATTTTGATAAGGATAGACCATCAATATCAACCTTCCGGACAACCCCTTTAATGCAGTGCTGTCAAGAATAATTCTATACCTTGTGATACAAGTAATTATAGACATTTTGAAGCCAGGTATAGATCATAAAGGGAGAGTAAATATACAGGGCAGGTACTACCTCATCTGTTTTCTGAATCCACTGCTGGTTTTGGCTCCAAAAACTGCATCAGAAAACCTGAGTGTGTAACCCCAGACTAAAACTATAAAACGTGAGTCGTCAAGCTGTTCCAACTTTCATTCAATCCTTGGTTAGGTTTTTCCTGGAAGAGCTGGGTGACAATCAATATGGCCACCATAAAAGATCCCTCAGGGATTCTCACACAGCTTTCCTAGAAGCTGCTAATCTGCTTAGGTAAGTAGCAATAAAATGCCCACCTTCTAAGGGCTCATGCACATTTCTGCAGTACTTTTTCAGAACAACAATAGGACATGTTGTAATTATTTGCGGGGTCGCGGAATGGACCTGTGGCTGTGGACAGTACAATGTGTGCTGTCCTCATTTTTTGAGGCCCCATTGAGATGAATAGGTTTGCAGCCAATCTGCAAAAAACACAGATCAGATGTGGACTGAAATTATGGTGATGTGCATGAGCCCTTATAGACTGTCTTATTTTTTTTAGTCGCATTTACTACTGAAAATGAGCCTGTTTTGACTAATTGAGAAGTTTTCTAACTTTTGAGTGTATTTTACAACCTATTTATGTAGGTGCGCCTTATTCTGCGCCCGATTAAGTCTCAATATCAGTCTAATTTTCACTCCACTCCAGGGCTTGCGTACTTTTCTACGTCTGTTTTGAGTGGTGTGTTGCGCCACATTTTGGCAAAAAGGTCGCCCTTTCATGGAGACGTGTGCCTACTTTCAGCTCGCTTGCACCACATTTTCATGTGCATGCTAATTAGACCAGTCTTGGTGAATATGAACCTGTCATACTGATAAAGAACCACTAGAGGTCAGACTAATGCGAATACACCTAGTCTAATTCATGAAGTGCTGTGAGACTTTTGATAAATAGTTGGCGAAAGACCAACAGGTGAAGCAACTACGCCTGATTGAAAGCCTAAAAATAGATAAATGTGGCCCATGGTGTTTTTTACTTTCAATATGCAGCATGTTCCAGCTGATCCATGTTGTTCCTTTTAGGCCTCATGCACACAACCGTTCAGTTTTTTGCGGTCCACAAATCGCGGATCCACAAAAAACAGAAGCCGCGTGTGCCTTCTGCAATTTGCGGAACGGGCGGCCCATTGTAGAAATGCCTATTCTTGTCCGCAAAACAGACAAGAATAGGACATGCTGTTTTTTGGGGGGGTTTTTTGGGCCACGGAACGGAGCAACGGATGCGGACAGCACATGGAGTGCTGTCCGCATCTTTTGCGGCCCCATTGAAGTGAATGGGTCCGCAGTTTTTGCGGCTCGGATGTGAACCCGAAAAATGGTCGTGTGCATGAGGCCTTATCCCAATAAAGTCAGTGGACATTATTTATTAAAACTGTCTAACATGAAAACTGTTAGGCCCCTTTCAGATGAGCAAGTGTCTCGCTGAGGACTCGCAGCGAGGCACCAGGCTTGAACTTCCAGCACTGCCAGGGTCACATAGCATTATATTGATTTATGATGCTATGTAACCCTTAGGCCCCTTTCACACGGGTGAGAATTCCAGTGAACACACTGCACCTGCACAGTCAGTTATTTTTATGACGCGCGTGCAAAACGCATTGCACCCGCGTTATAAAAACTAAACATCGGAACGCAATCGCAGTCAAAACTGACTGCAATTGCGTGCCTACTAGCACGATTTTCCCTGATTGCAGATGCAGCGCTTTCGGACCTAATCCGGACATGCTCGTCTGCAAGGGGCCTAAGGGTTACATAGCATCATAAATCAATATAATGCTATATGACCCTGGTAGTGCTGAGTTCAGGCCTGTTGTGTGTGTGTGTTTTTTTTTTTTCCTGTTCTTCTAAAAGAAGAACAGAAAAAAAAAAAAAGAATGCTGTAAAAAACAAACAAAAAAACCCAGCACATTTGGCATACGTGTAAGCCATTTCCATCTGAGATCCGTTTTCTTCTACAGACCGCAACACACCAACTGTCATGTGCATGAGCCCTAATGTACAGGATCCTTTTTTTTTCTTCTTTTTTTCCTGATCAGAAACGGTGATGCTCTGATTGGTTGCTATGGGCAACTAAGACAGTTTTCGCGTTAGACAGCCTTGATAAATGAGGCCCAGTATTGTATGTTATTTTGTACTGTGATCTTGTGTGGAATTTCATTACACGATATGTATCACCCTGGAGCCCTGACTTTACCTGCCAAGCTTGCTATTAAAGGGTTTCTGTCATCAGAAATAATGTTATGTAGCTGACTGACAGCGATGGGCTAATATCAGCAGTAAATAACAGTGTGCTTTATAACTCCCTGCCTGCCGCCGTGCTCTTAAGGCTACATGCACACAAACGTTGTTTGCTTCCGTGTCCGTTCCATTTTTTTTTGCGGATAGGATGCAGACCCATTCATTTTAATAGGTCCGCAAAAAACGCGGACAGCACACCGTGTGCTGTCTGCATCAGTATGTCCATTCCGTTTCCCCGCAAAAAAAAGGACATGTCCTATTTTTTTTCTAGTTTGCGGACAAAGATAGGCATTATTACAATGGATCCGCAAAAAAAAGGATGACGTTCTGTATGGCATCTTTTTTGTGTTTTTTTTTTTTTTTTTTTTTGCGGATCCATTGTAATAATGCCTATCCTTGTTCGCAAACAAGAAAAAAATAGGACATGCACGGTGTGCTGTCCACATTTTTTGTGGACCCTTTGAAATGAATGGGTCCGCATGCTATCCGGATGGGTCCGCATGCTATCCTCTATTTTAAGAGCACGGCGGCAGGCAGGGAGTTATAAAGCTACTGTTATGTACTGCTGACAGCACATCGCTAATGTCAGCCAGATACATAACCTTATTTCTCATGACAGAAACTCTTTAAAAAGTTAAGTGAAGCTTGCTGACGAGCGTTGTTCTCATCTGTGGGCACATGTACTGATCACTATTGGGGGGCCTTCACTCGTGGCAGAAAATCTGCCAGATAATACACAAGTGTGGATTTTTGCGATTGTGCAGATATCTATGTGAACTTTGTGGATTTCTGTGCAAATCGCAATTCAATTAAGGCCTCTTTCACACAAACGATACGGATTGGGTCTGGATGCGTTCAGTGAAACTCGCACCATTTTGTAGGCAAGTTCAGTCAGTATTGTCTGCGATTGGGTTCAGTTGTAAAAAAATTTCCACGTGGGTGCAATGCGTTTTGATGCGTTTTTCACGAGCATGATAAAAAAACCTGAAGGTTTACAGACAATGTCTCCTAACAACCATCAGTGAAAAAACGCATCGCATCCGCACTTGCTTCCAGATACAATGCGTTTTTCACTGAAGCCCCATTCACTTCTATGGGGCCAGGGCTGCGTGAAAAACGCAAAATAGAGAACATGCATTTTTCACGCAGAGCAGAACTGATGCGTTAAATAAAACGCTCATGTACACAGACCCATTGAAATGAATGGGTCAGAATTCCATATTTCCATTCCACACAAAAAAAAAATCCTATTTTTGTCCACATTACGGACAAGGATAGGACTGTTCTATCAGGTGCCAGCTGTTCCGTTCCACAAAATATGGAATGCACATGGATGCCTTTCGTGGCACCCCTGATTTGGCCGCGAACCTGTAATGGCACCTTTTAAAATGGTTATCCACAGCTGACTGTGTGTAAACCCTAGCCTGGTATACCTGTTGAAAAAAAATCATGCTCGGCTTTTCCCCGGTGCTCCGTTCTGGGACTTTGGCTTCCTTTTCGGAATCTTCCGGTCCCTGTCCTGTGATCTCAGAGATGGACAAGGTCATGCGTGTTACTGCAGCCAATGACTGGCCTCAGTGGTGACATAGCCCTAAGTGGCATGTGACCTAGCAGTGACGTGCTGCTTGATGACACGTTACTGCTGGGGCCAGTCATCGGCTGCATCGTCTGTCTGTTTACAGGACGGCTACCAAAGACCCCTGATGGGAGGCAGGAAGCGGGAATGGACCAGTGCGGAGCAGGGGAGTTTGTATTCAACAGTTACAGCAGGCTGGGGATGTAAGTTTAAAAAAAGAAAAGTCCAAAAAGATGGACAGCCCTGTTTTGCCAACACTTTCTGAAGAAAATGCAAGTGTTAAGACACGCAGGCCAAGATCTACTAATCCTATAGGTGGAGTAACAGACTGTCTACACCTGTGGGGCACATTTACTGATGGACTTGCGACACTTTTAGGGCTCGCGCAAAAAACTGATCCGCAAAAAATACGGATGACGTCCGTGTACATTCCGTATTTTGTGGAACAGTACAGCTGGCTGCTAATAGAACAGTTTTATCCTTGTCCGTAATGCAGACAATAATAGGACATGTTCTATTTTTTTTTTTTGTGGACCGGAAATACAGAAACTGAATGCACATGGAGTAACTTAATTTTTTTTTTTTTTTTTTGCGGACCTATTGAAATGAATGGTTCCGCATACAGTCACGGAAAGAAAATATGTTCGTCTGCATGAGCCCTTAGATATAAAAATTGTTGCAAAACACGGCAAAAACTGCAGGTGGCAAGAAATGGCATGTGCTGATTCTGGCATTTTTAAAGGGGTTCTGCACTTTCATTTAACTGTTGATCTATCCTCTGGATAGGCGGGGGTCTGACACCCGGGACCCCCACCAATCAGCTGTTTGAGAAGGCAGTGGCGCTCCAGCAGCGCCGCGGCCTTCTCACTGTTTACCGCCGGCCCACGGACGTCACGACTAGTATCATCTAGTGTGGGCGGGGCTAAGCTCTGTTCACTTGAATGGAGCTTAGCCACGCCCACGCTAGTTGATACTAGTCGTGACATCAGTGGGCCGACGGTAAACAGTGAGAAGGCCGCGGCGCTGCTGGAGCGCCACTGCCTTCTCAAACAGCTGATCAGAGGGGGTCCCGGGTGTCGGACCCCCGACGATCAGTAGCTGATAATCTATCCAGAGGATAGATCATCAGTTAAACAAAAGTGTAGAACCCCTTTAACTGGTAGAAACAAAATGGAGCTAAACTGGTGTGTGTGAGGACTCTCAGGGATGTTCATGTCTAATTAATTGAAATACTAAGCATCAACTTTGCTAGTTCCGTAAATGTCCGCTTCTAGTTTTCCATGGGCAGTCTTAATTTAAAGGTCACCTGTTGTTCATCCCCCTTTCAATGGTTTATTCATTCATTTATTTTACATTTTTTGGGGGGGAAAAATCTTTGGGAGCGATGATGCTGGTATTGTTTCAGGAGTCTGTGGGCCCTAAATTGACCATCTGATCTCAGAATGGAAATTTGCCATATAATGGCTATAAAAGAAAGTGACTGTAAAATGTATGATCATGGGTACAATGGATTCATTGTGGGGGGAAAGTAGTGGGAAAATGTTTGCCGTTTGACCTTCCGATGATTATGTATTCTCTTGTGTTCTCTCATTTATTTGTGTGTTGTTTATTAGATATAGTTTGTTTTCTTATAAAGTTACCTCCATTTATGTTGTAAGTGTTAAAGCAAAATATCTGTTTCAGGTTATGGCCATATGGGGCAGAATATAGCGAGATTATGTGACAAAATACGTGTTGATTCCACTGCAAAATCTGCATGTTATGCCTCTTTCACACGACCGTATGGCTTTTTCAGTGTTTTGCGGTCTGTTTTTCATGGATCCGTGGTTCCGTTTTTGTTTCCATTGTGTTTCTGTTCCATTTTTCTGTATGGAGTATACAGTAATTACATAGAAAAAATTTGGGCTAGGCATAAAATTTTCAATAGATGGTTCCGCGAGAACGGATACGGAAGACCTACAAATGCATTTCCGTATGTGTTCCCTTTTTTTTTATTAAGCACCCATTGACTTAAATGGAGCCACGGAACGCGATTTGCGGGCAATAATAGGACTTTGAACGGAAATATGGAAACGGAATGCATATTCAGTTTTTTTTTTTTTTTTTTTTAAGAACCATTGAAATGGTGGAACTAAATAAACGGCCGGTATACGGAACGCAAAAAACGTTCGTTATGCTTAGATTTTTGCAGTGTTATTTCTGCTGGTTTCTCTCTGCGTTGCAAATCTATTGTTGTGGATAGGAACTCTGTTTCTGCTAACATAGTAACATAGTATATAAGGCCGAAAAAAGACATTTGTCCATCCAGTTCGGCCTGGCATCCTGCAAGTTGATCCAGAGGAAGGTAAAAAACCTGTGAGGTAGAAGCCAATTTCCTCACTTTAGGGGAATAAAAATTCCTTCCCGACTCCAATCAGGCTGCTGCAGGTTTTTTCTATAGTGTGTGAGATTTTGTAACATCTCTGGTATAATGAGGATATGGTTGTTTTTTTTTCGGATGCATTTTTTTTTTTTTTTCTTTTGCACACCTTTTTTATGTGGATTTGAAATGGATTTTCATTCCAGCCCTTTTTAATAGGAATTGAGGACACAGAATCCACACCTAATCTGCATTAAGAATGGACATGTCAATTGTTCTTTGTAAAACTGCACGTGGAAAAAAAGGCGCAATATGATTTAACATGCAGCTTCCCCATTGAAATCAAGGGGGAAAATCTGCATGCATTTTTGTCATGGAATCTGCACAAAAAAAAAAAAAAAACTCACCACGCACGTACCCTCAGATACTGCTGATTTTCTACTGGCAAATCCAAAGCAGAAAAAGGAGGATCGGGATATGCAATGATGGTGAACCTTTTAGGCCTCGTTCACACTTCAGTGTTTAGTCAGTGATTTCCATCAGTGATTTGTGAGCCAAAACCAGGTGCAACTCTAAACACAGAACAGGAGCAGATCTTTCCCTTCTACCACATGTCTGTGGAGGCTCCACTTCTGGTTTTGGCTCACAAATCACTGATGGAAATCACTGACCAAACACTGAAGTGTGAACGAGGCCTTAGAGACTGAGTGCCCAAACTGCAACCCAAAACCCACTTATTTATCGCAAAGTGCCAACACGGCAATTTAACCTGAATACTATAGTTCAATACAGTATATCTACCATGTACTTTATCACAACTATAATAGCCGGCCTGCATTCAGTGCACGCTGCCTGTGCTGTTCATAGTGCGCCTGCGCTGATAAATGGCAGGAAAAGTCTCAGGCATATTGGTACAACATAGACTTTTTCCAGGGTGCGGGTGCCCACAGAGAGGGCTCTGAGTTCCGCCTTTGGCACTCATGCCATAGGTTCTCCACCACTGGGATAGGGCATAACTATGGCTACTTTCACACTCGTGTTTTGTGCGGATCCTTAATGGACGGATCCTTTGAGATAATCCAACCGTCTGCATTCGTTCAGAACGGATCCGTTTGTATTATCTGTAACATAGCCATGACGGACCTGTCTTGAACACCATTGAAAGTCAATAGAGGACGGATCCGTTTTCTGTTGTGCCAGATTGTGTCATATAAAACGGATCCGTCCCTATTGACTTGCATTGTGTGCCAGGACGAAATCCATTTGGCTCAGTTTCATCAGACGGACACTGTCCGTCTCTAAAGCGGAATGGAGACTGGACTGATGCATTCTGAGCGGATTCCTTTCCATTCAGAATGCAAACTGATCCGTTTGGACCGCTTGTGAGAGCCCTGAACAGATCTCACAAACAGAAAGCCAAAACGCCAGTGTGAAAGTAGACTAATTGATGAGGGTCTGACTGTTGGGACGCCACCAATCCTAGGAATGAAGATCCTATGTTGCTCTGATTGGCAAGGGTCCAACCACTAGGACCCCCATCGATCCCGATAATAGGATTCCCATCCTGATAGAGAAACAGGCCTAATGCTCACAACACCCTGGTGCTCTTCATTCTGTCTGGGAGCACATTGCTCTGCCATTTCCAGCAGTCCCATAGAGAATGAATGGAGTAGCAAGGACCATGCTCAGCCTGCGTCTCTCAGAGCAGCAACAGAGTTGCCCCCTATAGAAAAAAGCACTGACCTACGTGAGCTCTCGCGGTTCCGGTAACCAGAGAGACCGGCACTTTTTACTATAGTGTGCAAGCATGTCCACCGCTGATGGATTGCAGGGTGGTCGTAACTATGGAAACAAGCACTGTATAACGCGTGGAAAAATGAATCCAGCCAGCAAAGGAGGCAATATGGACAATCGCAATACATTAGTAAGTGCCTTGTAGTAACTTTCTCTACATGATAATTGCCACCTGCTGAAGTGACCCAACCCTTTTAAGGGGATTGTCCGGAAAATCCAAATTAACTTAAAACTAGCTGACAATGGGGTACAAAAATTGAAGAAAAAAAAAGCATACTCTTCTCTTTAGCCCAACACTCCTGCTTCAGCACTGCCCAGGCCCTCTCAACATGCAGGAAATGCTACTATGCCAATCACTGGCTGCTGTAGTAACCCGCCTGAGCCACTGAGGGACCAGGAAGCAGAGCGGGGGGAACCTGGGCGGCATTGGAACAGGAGCAGTGGGGTTCTGATCTTCTTTTTGACTGAAGCAGTGACATGACAGTATACTGCAGCCAGCCTGTGGTCTTGTACTATATACTGCTGAAGCACTGATTGGCTGCTGCAGGGACACGAGGTATACGGCCGGGCGTATCATCGCAGGAGCGAAGAACATGATTGCTGCTGTGGGGAGGATCAGCAAAGCAGAACTGAAGCAAATGGGTTTGAGTGTGTATAATTTCTTTTTATTTTAACACCTTTCTGGCAGTGGTTCTTTTTTTTATTTTATTTATTTATTTTTAACTCTGACAACCCTTTTAATGCATTCAAAGCACAGGTTGCCAGTAAAGCACTGAAGTAGATAGGACCACCATCCATCTGATGTATGTGGTTGTAACTTCCTGTGCTTTTTACTTTTATTGCGTTCAGACTTGGAGTAGAAGATCATTATTTTTTTTTATTTTTTTTATAGCTTTTTCCCCCCCTCGTTTCAGAAAAAAGATCAAGTTACTAATCTGCACTTTGAAACAATTCCCCATAACTCATGAGAGGTTCTGAAGAGAGGCCCAATTCTTCTGAGGGCTACACCAGAAAATCTGCTCTCTGTGTTCCAGTCGCTGAACAAGTGAATGATGCCAGTGTTTCAGTGGTACCAGATTGTGCTTTTGGCAGTCGTGCCTCTCTACAACTTAAGCAAGCAGCCAACTTTTTTTTATTTTTATGAATCTGCATTCTAATATTCTAATACTATAATATTATCCAACGAGGATTGGCTGCCATGTTGGATTTTTTTGATTGATCATTTATTGTTGTACCAAAGGTTCGTGTCTCTGGAGTTGATGGGCGACTATTCACTCTGTCACACTCCACAGGGGCCTTTGGCCAAAACAAATGGCCATTTTATGGAAGGCACCAGGGGTGTTATCTGCTAGCTGACCAATAGTTACTAGTCCAGTAGATGTTGTTTTTGTCTACTTTCAGCTCTGCTGTGAGGCATCTAGGAATGCAGAACAGAAGATCTGCCAGAAGCTGAACTTGTAGATCTGGTTTGGTTAGGTGTTGCATGCCGCAAAACGTTTTACCAAGTAAAATCTGAAACTTGGATTTGATAAATCAGGAAGATTAGAAAGAACATTCTTCAAGCCTGAATGGGTAATAATGTGTATGAGCAGGGTCATTTCTAACTAGGCCTCACATGCACCAGATTTCATTGCAAAATAATCTTTGAAAATATGCAAATATCAGCACAATGGATATAAATAAAGATGAAACCACTCAAAAGAAAAATGTCTGGACCAGAATTTTATGTCTGTGGCTAGATTGAAGGGAACCTGTCATCAGGTTCATGCTGCCTGATCCATGGGCATCATAAAATATTGACAAAGTATAGTTTGAATACAAGCCAGGAATGGGGGGGGGGGAGATGAGTCAGCTGTGTGGCATCTCCCTGCCATGCTTGATTGACAGGTCTTTCCTTGGGCAAACATGGAGAGCAGGGCAGAATCATCTCCCCATTTTCAATACATTTTTAAAATGGGGTCCACATTTACTAATCTAAGAATACCTAAAGGTTGCAAAATGTGGTGCAAATTGGCAAAAGTTAGTGTGTTTTTGGAGTGGTGCCTTTTAGAAGAAGTTTCTTGAAGAGGGCATTGGCTATTTGCTCGGTCCTCCCCAATTGCCTAACCCCATACACCGAGCCCCTCCCCCCAACCCCAAGTAAATAAACACACCACACCACTGCTTGGATTTAATCGGCCACAGCAGCCGTTTATTTAAATACATACAAATTAAATAACATAAGTTAACCAATGACGAGGGAGGTCCTAGAAGCCCCAATAGCTTAATAACACTGGAACACCTACGTCACCATCTTACCCCCAGCCGTTGAACCCAGCTCGGAGGCAGCAACTGATGGCCACGTAATTAGTTCCTACCAGCTCCTCAATGAGAGTCCAGCCCCTCCCGCGGGGCCCTCCCATCCTCAGGTACCACCATATTCCTCCACTTCAAGGACCTCCCCCGCCTCCACGACTGCTACGACACAGAAAACAACAAACATCAACACTTCCCCTACCCCCCCCTCCAACAGGGCAGGGTGGGTGGGCGTTCCGCTCCCCTGGCCGCACTGACACTGCTCCGCCCACTTCCTCCTTCCCTGCTCATGCCGCGCCCCCCGCTGCCTCGGCAACTCGCGCCTCAGCTGGATGCCGCCCCCCGCATCACTTAACCCTTACCTCACCTCCCTCGCCGCCACGCCTCTTCATGCGCGTCCTCCCCCACCGCTGCGCTCCTGTCCGGCCTGACTTGAAGAGGGCATTGGCTATTTGCTCGGTCCTCCCCAATTGCCTAACCCCATACACCGAGCCCCTCCCCCCAACCCCAAGTAAATAAACACACCACACCACTGCTTGGATTTAATCGGCCACAGCAGCCGTTTATTTAAATACATACAAATTAAATAACATAAGTTAACCAATGACGAGGGAGGTCCTAGAAGCCCCAATAGCTTAATAACACTGGAACACCTACGTCACCATCTTACCCCCAGCCGTTGAACCCAGCTCGGAGGCAGCAACTGATGGCCACGTAATTAGTTCCTACCAGCTCCTCAATGAGAGTCCAGCCCCTCCCGCGGGGCCCTCCCATCCTCAGGTACCACCATATTCCTCCACTTCAAGGACCTCCCCCGCCTCCAACAACGCGCAGCTTGACCACCTCAACCCTGCGCGTCCCCCCACATACGTAACGCAATTTCCACACCACTCTGGAGCCCCAGAGACCACAGATCCGTCCCCACCGCATTGAGGTGCACACCATCAGCCCTCCAAAATGCACCCTCCCCTTTCTCCAGCACCTCATGCCGCACCACCACCCCGCCATTGCGTGCCATAAACCGGCCCACCGCCCTATTCACCTTGATCCGCGCCTTATTAAGCCTCTCCACCGACCTCGCATCCCTCCAAACCTTCCGCGGAACAATGTCAGACCAGACCGTGATCACCCCCGGAAACAAAGCCCAAATCCTGAGCAAGTCGAACTTAATATCGCGAACCAACTCCCTAAAAGGCCGCTTACCCAAGTCGTTCCCCCCCACGTGCAAAACCAACACGTCCGGGGGGCGGTCCAACCGCACAAAATGATGCACCTCCCTCATCACCCCGCCCCACAACATACCTCTCACCCCCAACCACCGGACCGTAGCCAACTCCGGACTGAAACCCAACTGTCGCCCACTCGGCCGCACATCCGCTCTGATCGCACCCCAAAACACATAAGAGTGCCCCAAAATCCACACCAACGCCGCCGCCGTCCGACCTGCGAACACAAAAGAACAAAATTAACACCAAACCACCACCCCGATCCCATTACAACAAAGCAGGCCGCACATAGGATTTAAAACGCACCGACTCCCACCGCCCAATCCTCCTAATCACTTCCTCACTGGCGCCCAGCCTGGCGGCCTCAGTCGCCGCACCAATCCGGAACGAATGCCCAGAATAATCCTTGACCGGCACCCCCAACGCCCTCAAACACTTCCTAAAGACCGCCAAAAATTGAAACCTAGACAAAAAGGAACCATCCTCATGCCTAAGGAAAGGAACCCCGTCCCTCCCCAGGCCCGCCCCATAAGACCGCACACACCGAACTGGGCACATCATACACCCTGGAACCGAAAACAACATGAAACGACGCCCCCTGCCCTCCTGATCCGTTTTTGACCTGCGAATCCGAACAGACAACCTGTCCCCCATCAACTCGATATCCTCACTCCTCAGCCCCCCCGCTCGACGAACACTGTCACACACTAATTCCCCCAAGCGAAAGGCGCCAAAAAACGCCAACGCAAACGCAGCCCTAAACAGCCCCAACTCCCACCCGGAACTGCAAATCCCACCCAACTGTTCACCCATCCGCCCCAACAACTCAAAAGACACCGGCCTCCGACAATCCGGCACCCTGCACGCGCCCCTCCGCCAACCCTTCAAAACCTGCCGTACCAAAAACTCCTTCGTCAAATCCCGCAGCCCCCGCAGCCGGAAACCGAACGCAACCCCTGCAATAAAATGATTCACTTTTGACACCGACCACCCCTCGCCCTTCAGCTGTCCCAACAACCTCACATCCCCATCACCGCCCCCAGCCCCCCAAGCCCCGTTCCAAGACTCCCAGATCGCCCACGCCTTACCATACTCCCTCCACGTAGCCGGACACAACGAATCCCTCAACATCCCCATCACTTCTCCTCCAAGATCCCCCACAGCCACGACGGACACTCCAGACCCACCGCCTCCGCTTCTGGCGCTAGAAGCCGGAACCGCTCCCACTGTGAACGAGAAAGAGAATCCGCCACTGAATTAGACACACCAGCCACATGCTCCGCCACCACCCACACATTAATAGACAAGCAGCGCAACACAAAAAACTGCAACAGCCGCACCACCGGCGGAGAAGATGCGGACAAACTGTTGATAGCCTGAACCACCCCCAGATTGTCGCAATGAAAGCGCACCTTCCTGTTCCCCAATCTCTCCCCCCACAACACCACCGCCATCACAATGGGAAAAAGCTCTAACAAAGCCACATTCCTCACCCACCCCCGACTGACCCACGAGTCCGGCCACACGCCTGCGCACCATTGACCCTGGCAATAAGCCCCAAAACCCACCCCCCCCCGACGCGTCAGTATATAACTCCAACTCCACACTATCACACAATCCCTCCATGACCAACGACCTACCATTGTACTGACCTAAAAACTCCGCCCACACCCTCAAATCCCCTTTCAACTCCTTACGCAACCTGATAAAATGATGCGGCGCTGACACCCCTGCCGTAGCCGCGGCCAACCGTCTACAAAAAATCCTACCCATTGGCATAATTTGACAAGCGAAGTTCAATTTTCCCAACAATGACTGCAACGCCCGCAACCTAATCTTCTCCCCTCCTATGGCCCTGCCAATCTCCTGCCGCAAATCCTCCAACTTATCCTGGGGAAGTCTGCACTCCATCCGCTCTGTGTCTATAACAATCCCCAAAAAACACAACTCCGTCACCGGACCAACTGTCTTCTCCCGCGCCAACGGTACCCCAAAACGCGCAAAAACTGACTGCACCGTGTGCAGCAACAAAGAACACACCCGCGAATTCGCCGCCCCCAAACACAAAAAATCATCCAAGTAATGGATAACAGATGAACAACCGGAAACCTCCACCACAACCCATTCCAGAAACGAGCTAAAAGTCTCAAAATATGCACATGAGAGAGAGCACCCCATCGGCAAGCACCTATCCACAAAATACTCCCCATCCCAAAAACAGCCCAACAAACCCATGCTCTCCACGTGCACCGGCAACAAACGAAATGCCGCCTCCACATCAACCTTAGCCATCAACGCCCCCCGCCCCAACCGCCTCACCCATCTCACAGCCGCATCAAAGGACGTATAGACCACCGAACAAAGTTCAGGAGCTATACCATCATTGACCGACGCCCCTTTCGGGTAAGACAAGTGATGAATGAGCCGAAACTTATTCGGCTCCTTCTTCGGCACCACGCCCAGCGGAGACACCCTCAACCCCGGGATCGGCGGTTCCTTGAATGGACCCGCCATCCGCCCCAACTCCACCTCCTTCCACAACTTCTCCGTCACCACATCCGCATGATCAAGCGCGGACCTAAGATTCTTATGAACCATAGGCCCCGCCGTAACAACCGACGGAATCCGAAAACCAAAACTAAAACCATCCCCCAACAAAACAGCCGCAACCCGATCCGGGTACCTATCTAGGAACACCTGCATCTCTTCCAACCGCACCGGCGTCCGTCCCCTTTCCAGCACCATCCCCGCCCCTATTCCTGCCCCCTTTGAAGCAACGATTGGCGCCATGGGCCCCCCCACACCCCGTGCACTCGTGCTTAAATTTGCACTTGGCCCCAAATCTGCAATTTCCTTCGTTAAATAGGAAACACAACCCCTTTGCCGACGCCGCTGCCAAGGCACCCGGGGAAGACCCCCCGGACTCCCCCCGAAAGGACTGCCCAGTCCTGGGAGCCGCCGTCACCCTCAACCACAACCCAATGTCCTTATGATCCCATCGGATATCGGGCCTAACCGCCTTCCCCTGCCGGAACTGCTCATCATACCGGAGCCAACCCATACCCCCATAAACCCTATACGCCTCCCCAATCGCGTCCTGGTAGCAAAAAAGCGCCGAACAACAATCCGGCGACCGCTCCCCAATGACACTCGCTAATATGGCAAACGCCTGCAACCAATTAGCAAAAGTACGCGGGATCAAACGATGCCGCCGCTTATCCTCATCCTCCTTCTTCCCCTCATCCTTCTTACCCCTATCCAGGTTAAACCGTTCCAACGGAAGCAGCGAGAATATCTCCACATACTCCCCCTTCCAAATCCTCTCCCTCACCTCCTGTTTCAAATGAGCCCCCAACGGCCCCTCAAAGCATACGTACACCTCCCCGCGCGCCCTGTCATCCAACCTCTGCACTTCCTCCTCACCCCCCGCCTGCGTTTCCACTGACACCGACCCCCCCACAACCCCCGGCGACCCTGCCACGGCCCCCGGTACCACCCCCCACCCCGGCAACGGAGACCCCGCACCCGCTCCCATACCCGATAACCATCCCGCCAGACCCCCCACCAACTGCCCCAAACCCCTACCAAACTCCCCCATGGACCCCCCCCCCCCCCCAGCAACCGGGAAACCCTGCGCTAACATGGAGCCCCACGCAATCTCACCAGGCACCGCGGGCGCTGTGACTCCCGCTGCCGCAGATCCTGACTCCCGCCGACCGGACACTCCACCATCCTGGATCCTGGACGTGGACGGCTGTTCATCCCGGACCTCCTGCACGACCCTCTGCACAACACTGGACGGGCCCCGGGCGAAGACCTCGGCGCCCCCCACGGCAAGGGGATCCTCCTCCGCGCTGCTCCCCTCTTCTCTGGACCTGCGCCGGCATCCGTCACCACCCAGCGCAGCCCGAGGAATCACGACGTCGTCCAGAAGCCGAGCGGACCGCCCGCTTAAGGAGGGACAGGGCCGGTCCGCCGTTCCCGGTCCGGAATCCATCAGCACCGCCGCAGGGAGAGGGGGAAGGGGCGTCCCACTCCGCTCAGGGCCCCGCCGCGTGACGGGATTCCTTCCACGGCGTGAGCGACTCGCGGAAGGCCGAGCGGCCGCTCTCCGCCGTGAAGGGTCCACAGAGGGGCTCCCTACTCGGCGCCGGGCCCGTGGGGTGACTTCAGGGCTTAGGCGCGCCGGCGGAACCCCACGCCGCGGCCGGGCAGCCCGAACTGTAGGGGAAATCTCCGGAGCAGGGGACACCAAACAGGCACCCACCTGCTCCTGCAGCCAGCCAGGCCCCCGCACCTCCGCCTCACGCCGCAACCGCTCCAGCATGGCCTCCACTGATAATACAGGCGCCGACATCTTGCGTCCGTTCCGCTCCCCTGGCCGCACTGACACTGCTCCGCCCACTTCCTCCTTCCCTGCTCATGCCGCGCCCCCCGCTGCCTCGGCAACTCGCGCCTCAGCTGGATGCCGCCCCCCGCATCACTTAACCCTTACCTCACCTCCCTCGCCGCCACGCCTCTTCATGCGCGTCCTCCCCCACCGCTGCGCTCCTGTCCGGCCTGACTATCCTTGCATTACATTTCTCGTCTGGTCTGAGTCACTGTGATTGTTGGTTAGTTTATGACCTCTATAGGATAGCAAATTTGTCCCAATGTTTTCTTTGAAATGGCTTAGCGTTATAGAGTAAAACCGAGCTCTCTGTCATGAGGGACCCTGTCAGGACTTCATCCTGCCCCTGGTTCAGACAGCCAATTGAGCTTGTGAACCTCTATGAATAAAACTGTTCACTTAGGCTACCTTCACACATGTGGCACAGCAATCCGACAGGCTGTTCCTGAAAAGAACGGCATGTGGAAGTTCTCCGAATCCGGCAAAGCTGGAGAGTGCCACATCCCTGCCAAACCTCTTGACTGTAATGGGAACCGACGGGAATACGGCTGTTCCTTAGCATAAATGTCAGTATTTGGGAAGTCAAAAATTGCTGTGTGCAAAATTTTTTTTTTCCTGCTGAATCCTGGCATCTATGCCGGCGAGTGGCCAGATCCCTGCTGGTTGCCATTATAGTCAATGGGGTGTGGCAGGCTAGTGGCAATATCTGGCTATGCTGGATCCAGAGACCCCTGGCAGGCTGTCTTCTGCTGGATTGAAGTGCCGCATGTGTGAAAATGGCCTAACCTGCAGTATGGCCAGCAAATCATTGATTTCAGTGGAGCCATTGCAATTGTTCAGGACTTGTTTGAAGGACATAACATAAAATAATACAACTTGTCAGTGCCCTTGTAAGGACAATAGCCTAGAATGTGTAGTGGGTGTTTCATTTCAGGAAAAACGTGGATAGCCTAAGATGTGTGTTTTTAGGCTATTGGGGGAATTTGGCAGTTCAAAATCAAAAGAGGTACAAACCTTGTGTAAGGCTCTTCTAACATCTGCCCGTCTTCTCATAGCTGTATACTGGCGGAAAACGGATCCTCTATTATTACAACACTGGTTTCAGAAATGTGATGACCAGATCTATCGGTTAGAACAAATTGCGCATTGGGATGCCAGAACACCTCAACGATTCTTAGATATTTGGAGACCGTGGAAAAGTTTGAGGTTTTATGGATTAAAGCCTTTGGTCATTTTGAAATGTGTATGCTATTCTTTAGTGCTAGTGTAGGAAGTGAAGGAAGGTGATGTATTACTTTTCTACATTACCCTTCATCCTCTTCCCCTCAGACTTTCCCCAAGACCCCCTCCCCCTCACACACCCCTCCTTTTGTATTGATTTCCATTGTTTATGTTCTACTAGATCAATCGATACGATGATTGTATTACTGTATTTATAACCATTGTACAAGTTTTTGTATAGGCATACCGATATGTGTTACTTAGACTTTGTTATTTTCTCACGTTGGTATACATACCTCTGAAAATAATAAAAACAATTTGAAAATAAATAGGAAAAACATGGATAAATCCGGCACCCAAATAAAAACGCCAGAACTGTTCTGGGTTAATAAAGGAATTTGTTTTTATTTGGGTGCTGGATCTATCAAATTTCTTTTTTATTGGTGTTTCATTTAATTTGTCCTAATAGAAAACATGATGAATCTGCTCTTTTTGTCTTGCACGTGGCTGTATATTCACTAATATACAGTAAGTAATGTAAAATATGCAGTAGAACTTGTTGAGATCCTGAACTGTCCAAGAGAATGTTATGTGGAACCAGATTCCTAAGCCTGTTTTCTGTTCCTGTAAAATATATGCTTAAAGGGGTTATCCGATACTGCAAATACCACCCACAATGCCCGGGCCCCTTCTATAGTCGATATTTACCTGGTCTCCAGATCCCTGCACGCCCACTGCTGCATCTCCCCGTCGTGCAGATCAAAACATATAGGGGGGGCTAGTAGTTATTCCCCCTTCATGCCACTGCACAGTATTTATGCCCACATTGTGCCCCCAGTAATATGTCCTGTCTTGTGCCCTCACAGAAAGTACAAAAAAATAAATTCCACGTAATTAGGGCTTGTTCACATGACCATGTGAAGCCCGTATTGTGGACCGCATTTGCAATACATGGGTCCCGGTCCGTGGCCATTCCGCATCATGGATGCGGACCCATTTATTTCAATGGGTCCGCAAATCCAGAGATGCGGAACGTAACCACGCAACGGAACACTACGAAGTGCTTTCTGAGGTTCCGTGCTTCTGCACTGCAAAAAGATAGAGCTTGTTCTATCTTTTTGCGGAACGGAGGGATCGTGGACCCATTCAAGTAAATGGGGCCGCGATCCATATGCGGCTGCCACACGGCCGTCTGAACAAGCCCTTACCTTGTTCCTAGCAGCAGCAGGACATCGGCTGCTCTGGTCTGTGGAAAAGGCGGAGCCGAAGCTAACAGCCGACTGACCCACACACAGACCAGAGGTGTGGAGAGTCGGCAGGGGGGAGGAATGATGAAGCAGGGAGCCGATGCTGGCTCTCTGCTTCCTCATTACAGGCAACTGTCTCTGCTTCTTCCCTGCGCCGAACGGAGGAGTCTGAAAGCCAAGCTGTTCAGCATACAGTGATGATGAGTGCTCCATATAAATGAAGCTAAATGAGTGCTGATGAACTTACTATATCGTCCCTTAGTGCCTGCTACTGACGAAAAATCTGCCAGTGTAAATGTGCCTTTACTCTCGGTAAGGCCCCAGGACCATATTTTTCATCCATGAACTACCTGCAATTTCTGAGGATCAAACGCTGACCCATACATTTTTATGGGGCCATGAATACATCCTTATGCTCTATGGATCTGGGTGGCCATTTCGCTAATTATAGAACATGTCCTATTCTTGTCCATACCACAAGTGAGAATAGTCCTTTCTATTGATGAGTGAGAAAAATGCAGAATGTGCAAGGAAGGTACCGGTATTATGCTGATCCCTGGTTTGTGGACTAAAGTTCGGATACAGTCCTGTGCATGACGATACATAATCATGCTGAAGATTTTTTTGCTATTATGGAAGGAAATTCATACACGAAAAACAAAGGGGAAAAATGGGCTAAACTCATGAGTTTATTTAAAAAAACGGGATAATGATAACTTAAAGGGGTTCTGCACTTTCAATTAACTGATGATCTATCCTCTGGATAGATCATCAGCTTCTGATCGGCCGGGGTCAGACACCCGGGACCCCCGCCGATCAGCTGTTTGAGAAGGCAGCGGCGCTCCAGCAGCGCCTCTGCCTTCTCACTATTTACCGCCGGGCCGCCCGCCCACTGACGTCACGACTTGTATCAACTACAGTGGGCGTGGCTAAGCTCTGTTCACTTGAATGGAGCTTAGCCGCGCCCACTGTAGTTGATACAAGTCGTGACGTCAGTGGGCGGGCGGGCGGCCGGCCCGGCGGTAAACAGTGAGAAGGCCGCGGCGCTGCTGGAGCGCCGCTGCCTTCTCAAACAGCTGATCGGCGGGGGTTCCGGATGTCGGACCCCCACCGATCAGAAGCTGATGATCTATCCAGAGGGCAGTCATGTACAAAGTTTTTCAGTATATTCTAACCTGAAGCGTCCCCATCACCATGGGAACGCCTCTGTGTTAGAATATACTGTCGGATCTGAGTTTTCACGAAGTGAAAACTCGCCTCTGAAAAAGCTTTTATGCAGACGGATCTTCGGATCCGTCTGTATGAAAGTAACCTACGGACACGGATGCCAATCTTGTGTGCATCCGTGTTCTTTCACGGACCCATTGACTTGAATGGGTCCGTGAACCGTTGTACGTCAAAAAAATAGGACAGGTCATATTTTTTTGACGGACAGGAAACACGGATCATGGTCTCGGCTGCAAAACGGTGCATTTTCAGATTTTTCCATGGACCCATTGAAAGTCAATGGGTCCGCGAAAAAAAAATGGAAAACGGCACAACGGCTACGGATGCACATAACGGTCGTGTGCATGAGGCCTTATGAGTGGTAATATTGCATAGGTCTCTCTCATGACACTAAAACAACCTTGACTCATCAAGGCGCATGGGGGGGGGGGGGTAGTCCTCATTCAAGATTTCAATGTCAACTACAGTAACATTGACAGTGACTGCCCTTTCCAATCGGGAGGCATTTGGCAGATTTTTCAAGCCGACCCAATGCACTTGCTTGGCTTGGGACCACCACAGTGGCACTTTCCACTCTGCAATGAAGTTAAAGGCCAACTCTTGATTTAATTCCATGGATACAAAGTGATAGTTATATCCTGTAGATATGCCAAAAATGATCTAGATGGCAATACTTTAATACTCATTAAAGGGGTTGTGTCACTTCAGCAAATGGCATTTATCATGTAGACAAAGTTAATACAAGGCACTTACTAATGTGTTGTTATTATCCATATTGCCTCCTTTGCTGGCTAGATTAATTTTCCCATCACATTATACACTGCTCGTTTCCATGGTTACGACCACCCTGCAATCCAGCAGAGATGGCCGTGCTTTCCCATTATAGAAAAAAGTGCGCACTCCCACGGTCCCGACCCCCAGAGAGGCCGACACTTTGTCCTATAGTGTGCAAGCACGGCCGCCACTGTTGGATTACAGGGTGGTAGTAACCGTGGAAACTAGCAGTGTATAATGTGATGGAAAAATGAATCAAGCCAGCAAAGAAGGCAATATGGACAATCACAATACAGACGCCTTGTATTAACATTCTCTACATTATAAATGCCAATTGCTGACGTGAGACAACACCTTTAACACTAATTTCATGTCACTAAGGCTACATGCACAAGACGTATGTGTTTTGCTGTCCATGTGCCATCCGTGTTTTTTTTTTTTTTGCGGATCCATTATAACAATGCCTAAGGCTACATGCACACGACCGTTCAGTTTTTTGCGGTCCACAAACCGCGGATTCTCAAAACACTGATGGCGTCTGTGTGCATTTGCGGAACGGCACGGACAGCCTTTAATATAACTGCCTATTCTTGTCCGCAAAGCACAGACAAGAATAGGACATGTTATTTTTTTTTTTTTTGTGGGGCCACGGAACGGAGCAACGGATGGGTCCGCATCCGAGCCGCCAAAACTGCTGCTTGGATGCGGACCAAAATAACGGCCGTGTGCATGAGGCCTAACATGGACAAGAATAGGACTTAGGAATACGTTTGTGTGCTTGTAGCCTTATACAGCTATAAAGTTGTTTGTTTCCATGTCCGTTCCGTTTTTTTTGTGGATAGTATGCGGACCCATTCATTTCAATGGGTCCGCAAAAAATGCGGACAGCACACCATGTGCTGTCCGCATCAGTATGTCCATTCCGTAGCCCCGCAAAAAAAATAGAACATGTCCTATTCTTGTCCGTTTGAGGCATTGTTGCAATGGATCCACAAAAAAACCCCGGAGGCAATGCATTTGTGAGACGGATCCGCATCCGGATCCATCTACAAATGGTTTCCGTTTGCATACAGATTGCCGGAACTGCCTGCCGGAATCCAGCAACGCAAGTGTGAAAGTACCCTTAGGCCTCTTTCACACGACCTTATGGCTTTTTCAGTATTTTGCGCTCCGCAAAAAATACAGATGATGTCCGTGTGCATTCTGTTTTTTGCAGAACGGAACAGCTGGCCCCTGAAAAAACAGTACTATCCTTGTCCGTTATGCGGACAATAATAGGACATGTTCTATCTTTGAACGGAAAAATGGAAATACGGAAATGGAAGGCATACGGAGTACCTTCTGTTTATTTTTTGCGGATCTATTGAAATGAATGGTTCCGTAACGGATGGCCCTTTATAGAAATGCCTATTCTTGTCTGCAAAACGGATAAGAATAGGACATGACTTATCATTTTTGTGGGGCCACAGAATGGAGCAACGGATGCGGACAGCACACGGAGTGCTGTCCGCATCTTTTGCGGCCCCATTGAAGTGAAGGAGTCCGCACCCGAGCCGCAAAAAATGCGCCTCGGATGCGGAACCAAACCACGGTTGTGTGAATGAGCCCTAACTCTGTTTTCAGGACAAATACCGGGAGATCCGTCCTCGCTTCTCTCAGCTGCAGCCCACACATGTTTCTGCTTTAACTGCTTCCCTGTACGGGGGACTGAAATAATAATTACATTAGATAGTCGTTACTAGAAAACATATGACGTAATGCCATTGTAATGAGCCAAGGGGAACTAGGTGGTTAATCTTTTTGCTCTTCCTGGCACTGAAAAGGTTAACTCCGAAAGGCAAGGTAGGAGGGAATTTGTCAGCTATTTTTAATATGCAAGTGGTTGATATTAGCTCAGCCTCCCATGTCACTGGAAGGAGTATGTGCTTCATCACAGATGACCAATCTGGACGAGGAGAAACAGAGGCAGGACTGTTGTTGTCCTCGTCATGGTGGGTGCCTGCATGTAAACAAGGGCACAGCTGCTGACCCCCCTGTACTGTGTTCCCAGGTAAGTGTCCCTTCAGGCAGGGATGATCGCTGTGGGCTGTGCTCTGCAGTTACCCTGTGGGGGCATGCTTTGTGGGTACTCAGGAATGCCTGCTGTGATTTTTAAGTTTACTATAGTTTTGCTTCAGCCCCCGCAGTATTTTTCATAGTAACGTCTATGTTCCCAGCAGGGCGTGGTGCGACATCGTGGGGGCTGTTTCTACATGTCACATATAAACCACTATAAGGCGACGCAGATAAAAGCATTGCGACGTTTCCTGTTCAGGCGCTCCGTGCTGTGTGCCTTCAGGAGGCGATGCTGGAGAGAAGGATCAGGAAGTGAGGGGGGACATGACCGTTCTTTGTCATCCGTCCAGTGGCAGCAATCTGGCCTTCGTGCTGGTATTGTGTGCAGGATGGGTCTCGTCTTTCAGGCTTACATATTGGGAATGCAGGAGAGATACTTTATCGTCTTCTTGTGCTGTTCAACATATTCCATAGAATGAAAGGGTTATTTTCCATACAGCACAAGCTTGTTTGGCGGCATTTGCATCTCTCAGCAGAATGACAGGTGCCCGATTTGTCAGCAGTAGATCAACCACACATCACTGATTACACAGGGAGACAATCAGTAGAACGGAATGGCAACGTGACGATCATTCCTCTCCCATATGCATCTGCCTGTGTAATGTGGTGATGCTGATTGATGCGTTCATAGGCACCCTAGGCTGGGTTGCAGTTAACTGGGTTGCAATTAAAGGGGTTTTCCACAATATTTTAACTGATGACCTATACTCTGGATAGATGCTCAGTGTCTGATCGGTGGGGGTCCAACACCCAATACCCCCGCCGATCAGCTGTGTGAGATGGCACCGGCACTCGCAGTAGTGACGCGGCCTTCTCTCAGCGCACTAAGCACAGCGCCGTACATTGTATAGCGACTGTGCTTGGTATAGCAGCTCAGCCCTATTTACTTCTATGGTAATGAGCTGTGTCTAGGCCATGTAACTGATGAATGTGACGTCATTGATAAATGCTGGTCCTAAAAAGGACTGTATGAGATGTACTCGCCCCTATAATCACCAGCCACTCCAGCACCAATCACCCGCGTTCCCCCGCTATTCTTTGTCCGCATACTATGAGTGATGACCTGCATACCTGCAAGTCTAGTATCACCTCTGAGGCCTCTGGATCACCAGAACATCTCCGCTGGATCAGCAGGAGATTTAGAAGGCAAGTACTGTCTGTTTTGTATTTTATTACATTTAGGGTACTTTCACACTAGTGTTTTTCTTTTCCGGTGCCGAGTTCCGTCCTAGGGGCTCTATACAGGAAAAGAACTGATCAGTTTTATCCTAATGCATTCTGAATGGAGAGTAATCCGTTCAGTATGCATCAGAATGTCTTCAGTTCAGTCACTGTACGGTTTTTGGACGGTGAAAATACCGCAGCATGCTGCAGTTTTCTCTCCGGACCAAAAAAACGCCGGCATTCATTTACATTGAAGTGTATTAGTGCCGGCATTAAGTGTTCCGGCAAAATGGATCCGGCATTCCAGTCTGCGCAGGCCGAAAAAAGTGCAAAATAAATTTATACCGGATCTGTTTTTTCCGGATGACACCAGAGAGACGGATCCGGCATATAAATGCAATTCTCAGACGGATCCGCATCTGGATCAGTCTTACAAATGCCATCAGTTTGCATACGTTTTGCCGGAATCCTCTGCCGCAAGTGTGAAAGTACCCTTACTAATCCCCCCTTTTTTTTTTCTTCACCTAAAACAACTCCTTTTAGCTTTTGAACAGGAAACATCAGGAATGGTTGAGAGCATTCTGAAAAGTTTACAGATTCTTGGTCTTTGGCAAGAAAAACCATTCTTGGTCTTTGGCGAGTTCTTGTTTCTCGTCAAGGAGTTGATGTACAAAAGAAAAGGCATGCAACAGGAGGGACTGGATGTAAAATAGTATATTTTATCGTTTGGCCAGTCTAGAATAAGTAGACCACTCTGGCCCTGTTCACATCTGTGGTTTACACACTTGACTTACCGTGGGCTCCATTCAGTTGCACGTAGGTGTAAATTACTTCAATGGGGAGAATTGGCACTGCCCGCAGCCTTAGGCTACATGCACACGATCATGCTGTTTTTTGCGGATCCGCAAACCGCGGATCCACAAAAAACGGAAGCCACCCGTGTGCCTTCTGCAATTTGCGGAACAGGCAGCCCATTGTAGACATGCCTATTCTTGTCCACAAAACTAACAAGAATAGGACATGCTATGTTTTTTTGTTTTTTGTGCGGGGCCACGGAACGGAGGAACGGATGCGGCCAGCACACGGAGTGCTGTCCGCATCTTTTGTGGCCCCATTGAAGTGAATGGGTCCGCATCCGAGCCGACCAAAACAACGGTACTGTCAAATTTGATGGAATCTGCAATAGAGGCTCTGATGCTGATTTTGAGCCTAGCCTAAGACATGTATTTCTCATAGTAGAATGATAGTACAACTAGAGGCCTTAGAATGGAAAGTGTCTAATGCTCTTCATTTTTGGTCAACTACCTGGTGTTCTGCAGCGCAATAAGCGTATTAGCATATTGTAGTGTGAACCATGATGTATCTGAATGTGGGCGCTATCCAGCTCCGCTCGGGCTGTGCAATGTATTGAGGAGCTGCCTCTACGTCCATCCTTGTAGAGTTTTATTGGATGGATAAATGAGACATGTTTATAGTATTATGCAAATGACTAGACATTTGTTCATTCAGGACCTGCAGATCCCATCTGTATTACTAATCGCCTTAACCATATTCATCCATTATTTCTTTGTCGGTTTCATGGCCAATTACCTTGCATGGCATACAGGTTTTTTTTTTTTTTTTTTTTTTTATTGCTCTACTTGACCCTGCTAAATAAAAATTATGCAAATGTTCTGCTATAAATCTGAATGTACCCTAATATACCAGATAACCTTAGTTGAAGAATCCATAAATAATTACCTTCTTTGTGTTTTAAGTGTAGATGGTGGCATATGAGTAATGGTGAGAAATATAAGATTATGCCCGTAGGACAGCACAGACACTTTCACTGTGATACAATAAAACTAAGATGACCTATGACCGGCTCACCATCAGTGATTTCTGAGCCAAAGAGTCCCCTTGGCAGTTTTGCTGGGAACTTTAGTTTTTGCAGAAGGGTATACACACATTTGGCCATTGATGCCAATGTACAAGGCCTGAAGGAGCAGCATAGATGTGTATGGTCGGCTTTAGACCAGTTTTTTTTTAATGCAAGAACCCAGGACAACAAACTTTTGATCTTTTTGACTATGACCATATTGAGAACTGATTTGAGTCTGTAATATGGTGCACCCTCCTGAACCTAGAAAAACATAGAAGTGGCACATGTAGACCTTAACTAGACTTTGTCTGTCTGACTTGGGATATGTGATGAACTGCAGGCAGTTAATGGGCCCACCGCAAAATTAAAAGATTATATCAATTGGCGCGTGTACTCAGGGCTAGAGATGGGGAACAGCTCTGCAAAGGAAGGTTCGCTCCTTTTGGCCAAGTGACAAAAATGAGCCATCGGGTCTCTATTGGCTGTGTGATATGCAGGTCAAATGCATCGCAGTCATGTGCTGAGATTCCTTCTTGTACTTATCGTCTGAAAACAAAAGCAAATTGGTGTCATAAATTTTGCAAGAACAAGGTGTATAAATAATTAAAATGATTGCCTTACTTAAGCAAATAACACTTATCCTGTAGTCATAGTTAATACAAGGCGCTTCCTAATGTGTCATGATTGTCCATATTGCTTCCTTTGCTGGCTGGATTCATTTATCCATCACATTATACACTGCTCATTTCCTGAGGTTACCAGCACCCTGCAATCCAGGAGCGGTGGCCATGCTCGCACACTATAGGAAAAAGCACGGCCTCTATGGTGGCCGGGACCATGGGAGTACACGTAGGCAAGGTTGTGCAACAGCTCCAATCCCAGCCACCTCGTATCTGTGCTGCAGCGGCGGCCATAACCCCTGGAAACGAGCAGTGTATAATATGATGGAAAAATGGATCAAGCCAGTAATGGAGGCAATATGGATAATAACAATACATTAGCAGGGCCTTATATTAACTTTCTCTACCTGATAAATGCCACTTGCTGAAGTGAGACAGCCTCTTTAAGGCCTTCACAGCGTGACTTCCTAAGAATCTCTTTAAAGCTTGGAATCTTTGCAAGATATTTTTTTTCTTGTTTGCTGACGATTAAAAAAAGTATGTGACCTATATTAGACTGTGAATTTTCACATCTCATGGAACATTTAGTTTCTGAGGATCACAGCAGGGTCTCTGTACGTACATTGAATACTTTTCCAACGATGGAGGAAGTGAACATGACATAATGTGTGTTTAAACCGATAAAGAGGCTTGTACAGCCTCAAAACGCGCTATGCTGAATGTAAAATAAATTATTACCTATTCCTTACACTCATACAGACATATATCTGAATTAGACCCATAGACATTAAATGGAGTTGAGCACCACCTTGATAGATGGCTGTATGTGGTGCAGGTCCTGGAGGTTCAAGCTTCTGCATAATGGTTAGGACCGTGCACTCTGTAGATAATGCAATGCAGAAAACGGTATTGAAGCGTTAGTACAGTCTGTGCGTTTCAGGCAAAAACCATTTATCACGCCAATGAAGATAGTGTGAGTGGCCAGTCGTTGCCCAAAGAGCTTTATGCCATGAATGGAGTGGTGGTCATTCATGCACCCTACCACTCCATTCAAATGGGTAACTTAGGGAACCCCATTTTTGGGATTGGCAGGGTGTCCCAGCAGTTGGAACCCTAGAGATCATACATTTATGTCTTATCCTGTGAACCAGTGATGAATGGTGTTTATAGAAAAAACCCTGAAAGGCCGCCAAACCCTCCAATTTCAGAAGGACTGGCCGACCACATAATGGCCCACCATTACTAATGTGATTGCCACTAGACTTTGCTGTAAATTGCACCAAAAAGTGGCACAATGGTGCATTTAGTTTTAGAGAAATCCACTGTGCCATGTAATAGGCCACCCTGAACCAATGTGTTTTTGGGGCATGTCTAAAACTGTGGTTGTTGGGAGTTAACTTGTCTGGGGTAGAGCATTCCAGAGAATTGGTGCAGCTCAAGAAAAGACTTTAGGACAAGAGTGAGAGGTTTGTGAAGATCGTTGTGGGTGAGAGTAAGGAGTGAGAAGTTTAAATTGAATCCTATACTGTATTGGAAACCAGTGCAATGACTGGCACAGGGTGGAGGCATCGGAGTAGTAGTTAGACAGATAGATGAGCCTGGTTGCTGCATTGTGGATAGATTGGAGAGCGTTTAGTGATGGGAAGACCAATTAGTAATGACTAGTCGATGTGATCTTTATGTAATTGTCCACCACCAGCGGTACACCTGCTTTTTCCCAGGATGCACTTAATAAAGGCTTGAGAATCTGCACAGGTGTTTGCACATTTTGTCCAGCTAGGATTTGTACAGTAGTCTGAAAAGCATGTCCTTCAAATGGTAAGGACCCCCTGATTGATTCACTGTGAGTGCGCCTGCACACAGTGTAGATTTGTGTGCACTGAAACTGCACAAAAAATGCACCTAAATCTGCACTATTTATCTCGGTTTTTAGTGCAAATTTTCTCTCTATGTTAACAACCCCATTGAAAACCACTCTACAGAAGGTGCGGAATCGCACAAACAATTGACATGCTGTGGATTTGAAAATCTGCACAACAGGTCAATGTCCACACCTAAGAAAAAAAGCTAAGTGTACATTAGATACGTCTAATCTCATTCACTTTGCTGTTATTGTATTACGCTGAAGATTTTCTGCTCAAAATCTGTGCAAAAACCATGCGTAATCCGCACCATGCGCAGCCATCCTAAACTTCTAGGCTGTAGAGAACCTTTCATGTATCTGAACTCCAGGTACATCAGTAAATGATCTGACTTCTGTCAGTCCAGTGGTATACACAATGGGGGCCATTCAGGGGCGGATTGGCCATAGATCCTACAGGGAAAATTCCCAGTGGGCCGATGCCCAGAGAGCCACCTAAACCCTCCTCTTGGTACATAATGATCTGATGCACTCAGCATTAATGTATTTAGGCAGTATTTTGTGCTGCACTGTGGTATCTGGGGCCACTTTTAGTTTTTTTTTTAGTCCAGGGCCACTTTAAGTTCCCTGTCCGCAACTGGGGTCATTTATTATTCTGAAAAACGCCTATATTGGCGTTTTTTGCATCCCCATTGAAGTGAATGGTTCCGTCTACGGGCGGCAAAAACAAACAAGACATAACGTAAACAGACAAAAAATATGTTCGATGCATGAGCCCTAAAGCATTTTTCTATTTCATAGGGCTGATGGCAGCTCTATTACAGCACTGTACAAAATGACACCATAAGGCCTCATGCACACGACTATTTTGTGGTCAGTGGGTCCCATTGTCATATGGATGTGGACAGCACACAGTGTGCTGAGCACATTTTAGTGACCCCCGTTAAAATGAATGGGTCTGCATTCAAGCCACAAAAACATACAGATCAGATGTGGAAATAAATATGGTTGTGTGCATGAGGCCCTGTATAGTTTTATGCATGCATATTTCCTGATCAGAAGTATATGTTTGTAGGGCAAAAAAGTAGTCAAACCTATACTTTGGGCCAAACACCCTAGAAGAGTGCATGGATAATTGTAGCTTGGCTGACTATGATGTGTTGCTGGAAAGTCAACAGCAGATGGGTCTAAACATATGGCTGTGTACAGTATACGGTTGTAAGAAATAACAAGAAAACCCTTCACTTCCCCTGTAAGTATCCGTCTACCCCAAAGCCCAAGGCCTCATTCATAACAACCATATTTTTGGTCCTTGTCCTTTCCACATTTTTGTTCATCACACATGGACTCCTTCTTTTCTATGGATCTGCAAAAAAAAAAAGGTAGCATGCATTTGGGCCATATATTATAGAACCTGAGCTGTCCTATTTTTGTCCGTTTTGAGGACAAAAAAACAAGACTTCTTTCCAGTGAGTCCAGTGAAAATTGTGGGATGCACAGACTTCATCCGTATTTGGTGGATCCATGATTTGCAGACCACAAAGCGGATACGGTCATTTGCAAGATGCCTTAGGGTGTATTCAAATACAGTATAACTGTGCGATTTAAGAATGTAATCAAATTTGTATCTAGAAAAAAATTCACGTGTTTCTGCCATTATTTACACTTTCGCAATGCTGTATTTGCCCAGCAATTTTTACAGGTGAAACCTGTAAAATGTGTTTCACCACCGGTAAAACCTGCGTGAAGAAGTACCGCAGCGGAAAATTGGCAAATTGAAGTAAAATGGATGCTTTTTGTTCAGATGTAGCTTTGATGCAGTTTTTAGCCGCATATCAGCTGCTATGTCTGCTGTGACCATAGAAAGAACAGCCGGCGTCGGAGTTCTTTTCCCTGCTGTATCGGTCACCTGGCACACGTTATTGTGGATGTCTGATTTAATTTGACAGATGAACTCTGCTCTGTAAAATGAAAGCAATAACCTTGGTAAAAGGATGGCCAGCGGATAGTTCATGAATTAATCATTAAACCAACTATGCACTTTAGGTTTTGCTTTAAAGGAGTATTCCTATCCTAGACATTTATGGGATATCTCATGATATTAAAGATGCGGGTCCCACCTCTGGGAGCTGTACAGATCTCCAGAATGATGGTCCCTTGACCCATCAGCCCATCTCGTGAGGCGCCAGGTGACCACTGTATCCAGAAGGATGAGTGGAGAGGTGGCCCCTCATGTGCTCAGCTCTCTCCATTCACTTCTATGGGGGTTATGGAAACTGCTAATTGCAGTAATTAAGTGTGGTCACCTTCTTTCCATGCACACTCCTGGATGTGGGTACCAGCAGCCACTGCCCTAGGAGGTCAAGGGACCCCCATTCTGGAGGTGGTACCCACATCTAGCAGACATTTAGAGTATACCCTATGAATATTGTACTGGAATTATCCTCGGCAAACAATTTAATTTTCTACATTTTGTCCTTGTAGGAGTAAACCCGAGCCACTGGTTGCACCCTGATGGGTATAGATACAGGCATACTGGTACACGGGGGTGCGTGTACCAGTCCAACAGGACACAGTGCCTCTGCTGTTGGCTGAGCAATGTAAGTGGCAGGGCCAGGCACAGTACATGTCCCAGTCTACACCCAGCAGTGCCATCATTGGCACTTCCCCCTATATTGCTGACCTCAACCTTCTCACTTTACAACCAACATATTGAAATCAATGGGGGTCATTTACAAAAACATTTTAACACCTGTACGACAATATTTTTATTCTGTTCTCGCCACTTTGGAGTGGTGAGGGAGTGGCAGGGGCTGTGACATCGGGCATGACACATTTACTAAATTTAACGTATGGGAGCAGGCGTAAAAGTGGAGTAAAAACTACTCCAGTCGGGCACGGACTGCCGGAGGTCCGCCTAATTTATGTCATAAATTATCCTTGTTCTATGCTAACGCAAGGGCAAATCTAAGACCGGCATACAAAACCTACAAATCTTGTTAAGAATTTAACCAAATGAGATACACATGCATATGCCATTTTCCTTCATGTTATTATGTATATAGAAAAAATAACCTAAAGGTCCCCATACACCTTCAGTATCTCCCAGACAGCTAGATGGCAGATTATAGGCCCCATGCTGTTGAATGGATCAGCAGCACATATACGTGACTGTTTAACTAGTGAAACCAGGGAACCCAGGGCCCTCATTCTTGTAATCAGTGGGGGCCCTTTTGGATAGGGACTACAGCAGTTTTGTGGTGTAGAACAGCACTGAAATCTACACCCGGAGTCCATTTCAGTTCAGGCTACACGGACTGCCTAATTTATGATCAGGCGCAGCATCTGGGAGCGTACTGGGTTATCATAGCCCGTAACATGCTGCTGGGCTATGATAAATCAGGACCTATGGTAAGTTTTTCTAATGGGACGACCCCTTAAACTCCTTGTGGCCAGCAAAATATTGGATATTGGAGCTTAAAGTGGTGCTTTTACATACAGGTGTTTTTTATTTTTTTGTGTTTTCGCCACTTTTGCATTTTTAATTAAATTTTTTACAAACCCCACAGAAGCAACACTTCTAGAAGTGAATATATCCATAATGCAGCATGTGATTGAACATACCACCATATTTTTTTTATTTTTTTTATTCATGGACTCAAGGACGAAAACAACTTCTGCGTGCCTCCATATAATATCTTAGGCCCCTTTCACACGGGCAAGTATTCCGCGCGGATGTGATGCGTGAGTTGAACGCATTGCATCCACACTGAATACCGACTCATTCATTTCTATGGGGCTGTTCACATGAGAGGTGATTTTCATGCATCACTTGCGTTGCGTGAAAATCGCAGCATGCTCTATTTTGTGTGTTTTTCATGTAACGCAGGCCCCATAGAAATGAATGGGGTTGCGTGAAAATTGCAAGCATCCGCAAGCAAGTGCGGATGCGGTGCGATTTTCATGCACGGTTGCTAGGAGACGATTGGGAAGGAGACCCGATCATTATTATTTTCCCTTATAACATGGTTATAAGGGAAAATAATAGCATTCTGAAAAATAATTTAACTCGCCTTAATCCACTTGATCGCGCAGCCGGCATCTCTTCTGTCTGTCTTCTGTGCTGTGTGCAGGAACAGGACCTGTGGTGACGTCACTCTGGTCATCACATGATCTTTTACCATGGTGATGGATCATGTAATGACCGAAGTGTGAAGAAGTTGGGGTTTGGGTACCAAACATGCCGATTTTTCTCACTCGAGTGAAAAATGCATTACAATGTTTTGCACTCGCGCGGAAAAATCGTGCATGTTCCCGCAACACACCCGCACCTTTTCCCGCAACGCCCGTCTGAAAGAGGCCTTAGGGTGGTATTACACTGCCCGATCATTGGGCAGCGTGAGCACCTACGGCCTCTTGCACATGGCCGTTGTGCTCCCGTGGCCATATTGTGGACCGCATACGGCGATTCCGCAATACACGGGGCATCGGCCGTGTGCATTACGCATCACGGATGCGGACCCATTCACTACAGAGTGCTTCCGTGGGGTTCCGATCTGTGCTTCCGTTTCGTAAAAAAATAGAACTTGTTCTATCTTTTTTGCGGAACGGACGAATCACGAGCACATTTAAGTTAAATGGGTCTGGATCCGTCCCGGCCGCTGCACTGACTTTACCCATGCATTGGGGACCACAAATTGTGGTCCCCAATGCATGGAACGGAACTACAACGGCCGTGTGCAAGAGGCCTAAGGATGATGATCATACATCAGCACTCATTTGCACTGGCCTTATTACACAGGTCGATGCAAACTTTGAATGAGAGAAGAACAAATACATTTTTAACAGCCGTTAAAAACGGATGAATTTCATAGACTTTTTTTTTTTTTTATAGCTATAGGCTGTTCGGGCATGCTGGGAGTTGTAGTTTTGCAACAGCTGGAGGGCCGCAGGTTGAGCATGCCTGGTATAGATAATGCCACCCAGTATAGTTAATGCCCCATTTCTGCCCCCCATTATAAAATGTCAGTTTCTGGCCCTGCTATTATAAATTGCCCCCTTTTAGTGCAGACAAAAAAATATCTCAGCCACTTGCTTCTGCCATAACCCTCTCTTCTCTCTGCAGGCAGCAGGACCTACGCTCTCAGCGTGATCGTGTGACGTCATCACGCTGGGAGCGCAGGTCCTGCTGCCTCAAGTAAGGAGCGAGTAATGGAAGGGGTTTTTCGTTTTAACCCCTGAAAGGCCCGTTTTGTCACTGTTTAGGTTGTGTGCATGAGGCCATTAGCAAGCGGTCATATCTGGCCTTTATAATTTCTCTCCTTTTTATGATCAACTCTTGATTTTAGCCTTCAAAACTGCATCAGAAAACGTGACGATGTGGCCGTACCGTTGCAGGAATTCTCTTTTTGATGTTTCGTTGACTAATTTGGAACATTGCTTGGCTTGTAATAAAAATAGTTACAGCAGATTTGTGTGCGATCTGGAGGATTTTAGTCTTTATGGGCTCTCTTTGTGTGGCACGGAGCTTCCTTTCGAAACCTCTTTTTTTTCTTTTAGGTGAACTTGTTGTGTGGTTATTGTTCCTTGACTCAGCTCCTTCTGTTAATGCTGTAATAGCCCCCTCCTGCCGCTCGCACTAGCCCACTCATCTCCCTCACTTAGCTGATTGATGCTGGAAGGGTGGGAAACGACGACGACGAATCTCTTTGCTGATCACTGCTGCATCCCTTTCCCACAATGCTTTGCTTGGGCTGCTGCAGTCTTTCAGTACCAGCTTCGGGAGGTTAAAAGATGAACTGAATCCACACCGAGGAATCCTATCGGGGACTCCAATGTAATCGATGACCCAGAACTGATTTTTTTTTTTTGTTGTCCTCCTCACCTGATGACGACACATCTGCTGCCCGTCTTCTAGCTGCTTCATTTTCATCATACGTCACTCCTGTACCAGGAATGCAGCCTCCTCTATGGAAATGGCTTTAATGCTGTGATTCGCCTCCCTGCCTCTCCCATCTGCACATTTGGGAATCTCTTGTAGCAGCAACAGTTATGCTGAAACCACTGGGGGTTTTTGTACCTTGTATCTGCGACAGGATTGCGGCACTGGCTGACTGCTGACTCTGTATTTCTCTGCGATGATGATGGGTAGGTTACTGCTGTTTGGGTGACATTGCAATTTTGCAAGAGAATGGGGTTTTGTGTAAGTGCACCTGCCTTCCCAGTGTAATACAGCTGCGTGTATGGAGGACATGATGTGAAAGCCTTGAGCAGAATATAATGCGGAGTGGTGCGTATATGAATATACTGGAATACATTTCCATATGGAATATCGGATTTTAAAAGCATTGTGAACAAAAAGCAGCTTTCCTCGGGGACTGCCACTCCTCCCTCTTTTAATTGCCTGTCTTGAATCTGAAGGCACAAGGGATTGTTGGAAGCCTCTCTATTCACAATAGCTTGTTGGATGA
Organism: Bufo gargarizans; assembly: GCF_014858855.1. Lineage (NCBI taxonomy): Eukaryota > Metazoa > Chordata > Amphibia > Anura > Bufonidae > Bufo > Bufo gargarizans. Next base: position 176,548,747 of record NC_058080.1, on the reverse strand, counting down.
ATGGCGATAGCAGCCCCCTGACCTTGGTAGCCTGGCTCAGTGATGTGCCTGGGTGGGAAGCAGCTGGCATAGCGAAAACGACAAGCTCTTGGCAGCTCCCCTGCATTCCCCGGGAAGCCAGTGGAATGACTCTGGGTACACATTTCTATTACATAATATAGGTATAATGTTTGATGAGATTGGTCTGAAATGTTAGTGTACTGTATAGACATTTACATGTGTGGTCTTTACCCCGTTCACGCCCTGATGTATTTTGGGCCTTCATGCGCACAGCTAAATTTCATCTTTTGGAATGAACCGTTCTAGGGGCATATTCACACGTAGCACTCATTGGGGGGTGGTAATGCAGGAATGCATGGGTTCAGTATCCGTAGCTAAAACGGTTCATTTTTGGTGGAGGCTCCTGAAGTTAGGTCATCAATTTGTACAGACTGGTAAACCCCTTTAATCCTCTGTATACATTGTGTAACGTATCATGTCATCATTCAAGTACAGAAAATCTTTATTAAGGGCATGTCCACGTTAGTGAATCATGGATATAGATAGAACACATATACATTGATTTTAGTGTGTTCATTCACACATTTTAGTTTTTCTGTGGGTCACAGGAAAAAGAATGGAGATATGCCCTGCTTTGGTCTGACCAAACACACCCTTAGACATCTATAGGTCTGTGAAAACCACTGGACGCCATTCATCTTCAGACTGTATTTCACTGAACGTTGTGAGGAGATGCTTGGGAAATCCCCCTTTCAGCCTACCAGTGGAAAAACGGATCACACACACAGAGCAAAAACCAGACACGCTGACCAAAAACAGACCTGTCATGCACACAGGGAGATTATAGATTTGTCTGCTGCCTGAGATACAAATTAAAAGGCCCCCACATCTTCCAGTGCCACATTCTGAAGCCAACCCCTACACCCCAGCCCTAGTGCTAAAGACCTATTTGGATGGACATTACGTTTAGTAGACAAATATGAAATAATGTGACGCACTGGATAAACCAAAGATCAAAAGAGGTGCTCTCAGTAGAGTAGATTCACCCAATCTATTCAGTAAAATCACAATAAGAACAACAAATACACTGGGCACTCTCCGATATCTGAACCAATATTGGATTTATTAGATATAATACTATGTGCTACCATATGGTATAGGGTAATAGGCACAATTAAAAATCGCAAGAGGAATCAAAAACATACACAATCATAACAATAAAATCGATAGTTCGATAAATATAAAAAATATATATATATATCTTTTATAGTAAAATCGCTAAATAATGCCTATATAAATATTCAAGCTCAATCGGCATTGGATAGCAACATTCATAGGTGTAGAAAATATATAAGACATTCAAATCTAAACTGTTCCATCCGAACTAAAAATAGGAAGGTAAGTCTCAGTCCCACATGAAAAACTTTGAATGGACAAGATTAGTCTCTTGGAACTAAAGTATAGCTTGTGGTGAATTATTCGCCCAAAGTGTGTCCAAGCGGCGTCCCGCTTTATTGGGCTCTCAGTGGCGTCCCGCTGAAATGCTTTGCTGTATATTCCCAACACACATAAGACGATATACAAAATTTGAACAGTCTTACCATTCGATGAAGCAAATGCCCATGCATTACTCTAGACGTTGGTCTTTCAATGCAGTCGACCGTAGTCTTCCGAGTTATACGAATTGCTTCCGTCTGAAATCCCCATGCCGGCGGCTTGTTTGCACATGGACTTCGATAATTGTGCACGATCTTAACTTCGTCAAGCTTTAAAATCGCCTACAGCGTGGCAGACAGTATTTGGATGGGCAATCTATGTCACTTTTCCGTTACACTTGGCAAGTGATACTTTGGGGGGGTTTGAACCAGACGCGTTTTGGGGTATTAAGTAACCACTGAGGAAGGGGTTACTTAATACCCTGAAACGCGTCTGGAGAAATAAAAATGTCATACAGATAGTAATAGTGCTCCCCAAAGAACTACCCAGTGCTTCCCAAAGATATAATTCTCTCCTAAAGAGAATAATGGCCACTACAGTGCTCCCAATAGTGATAATAATCCCCAAGAGTGCTCCCGTTAGTAGTAATGCCCTCCTATATTGTGCCCAATAACAATAATGATGCCATTGTGTCCTCAGTAGTAGTAATGCCCCATAGTGCTCCATTAGTTGTGCCCCCTAGTAGTAATAAATCCCCTCTATAAGGCATAACCTTTAGAGCCCCCAGTATTTATAATGCCCTCTGTAGTGGCCTCAGTAGTTAAAATACCAACCTATAGTGCCCCTATTATTTAAAATGTCACCTGTAGTGCCCCCAGAAGTTCTAATGTCTGCTATAGTGCCACCTGTAGTTATAATGCCCTCTGCAGTGCCTCCTGTAGTAACAGTGCACCCAATATTTATAATGTCCCCAGTAGTACGGACAAAGAAAAAAAAAAATACTTACCTGACCTGGTTCCTGCCTTTGTCTGCGATGCAGACCATGTCCTCTTGCAGCCGAGGGCCTGAGTTGCCTGCATCTAGTCGCAAGTGGTTGCAATGATATCATGACTTTCTGCGCCAGGTCCGAGGTGGCGCAATGACATTGTCACGACTGCCTGAGACCTGGCACAGGAGGTGAGGTTGATGCTATCATGACCACCTGCACATACAACCTCATCGGCTTCAGACCTGTGGCCTATGAGTGTAAATGTCAGGGACTGAATCCATAGGCTCCTGTGGTCCTACAGTCAAGTGCTACCTCCTCTGAGGCAGCTGAGCTGTCATCTGAGGCAAGATTCTCATCTTTCCTCATGGCAGATGTGGCCCTGCATGGAGATCTTCATGGATGAAATGCCTTTTTCACTTGGATCAAATGGAAATGGACATGTGAATATGGCTTTAAGGTGCAAAAGCACATGGGTCCAGGAACTCACAGCATCAAAGTCATTATGATGCTCTGAGTTTGGGCTAGAAGAACAGTGTTCATACCGGCAAATGCAGCTATCACATCCAGCATTTTTCCTGGACCAAAGATGCATCGCGCAGGGCAAGGGCTGTTTCTTTTACAGGCTAGGGCAGCGCTAAAGCCCATCCATTAGTGCCGCTGACATCACCGGGCTCACTGTTAGGCCTCTTTCACTTGAGCGTAACGGATTAGGTCTGGATGCGTTCAGTTAAACTCGCACCATTTTGCCAGCAAGTTCAGTCAGTTTTGTCTGCGATTGCATTCAGTTGTTAATTTTTTTTTTTTCCCGCACGGGTGCAATGCGTTTTAATGCGTTTTTCACGCACGTGATAAAAAACTGAAGGTTTAAAATCATCTCTTAACAACCATCAGTGAAAAATGCATCGCACCCGCACTTGCTTCCGGATGCAATGCGTTTTTCACGCAGCCCCATTCATTTCTATGGGGCCAGGGCTGCGTGAAAAACGCTGAATATAGAACATGCTGCGTTTTTCACGCAACGCATAACTGATGCATGGAGGGAAAATAAACGATCATGTACACAAAAAAAACCTCGCTCATGTGAAAGGGGCTTTAGGGGAAGCCTCAGCCTAGCTTTACCCATGGAGAGCCCAGTATGACACCAGATCTCCAAAAAAAGGCCTTTGCCCTGTGTTATTCAGCGCAGGGTAAAGAAGAGCATTGGAGTATAAAATGCTTCAATGCTTGTATCAGGGGAGCTGCCTGGGTGAAAACAGGGATATGTCCGGGTAAAGCTCTGAACCCGGACAACCCCTTTTAAATGCACTTTCTGGCATGTGAAATGCATTTATGTGATGCAGGATGTCTAAAATTGGCGTCAGTGGATTAACAGTTGTGTAATGGTAACTGCCCATTAAATCGGGTGTTGCTAGACATTTTTTATAGAGGGACATTTTAAGTAAGACACAAATAATATCTTTGGAACAAATTATTTTTTTCTTTGCATTGCCATATTCTGACCCCTTTGGCAGGTGAAGTGGTAAAAAAAATGGCGAATTGGCCATTTTGATCTTCTTTTTTTTTTTTTTTCTGTTACGGCATTCACACATCTCTCATTAGCGAGTGCCATCTCTTAAAGATTTGACTTCTGCCGTACACATACGATAGCAGTTGGGGAAGTAGTTAGGCTGCTTAAGTACAAAAAAAGAATATTTAAAGTCAGTTTTGCCTGAGTCTGTGTTGGAGTACTTTATGCCACATCTATCAGATGTCTCATGTTACTTGATAAATTTGTCTTAACCTTAAAGGGAACCCGTCATCAACTTTATGCTGACGTCACTGATGGCAGCATAAAGTAGTGACAGAAATGCTGATGTCAGCGGTTTGTCACTCATGAGCTAAAAGTAAGTGGTTGCTGAGAACCAGCATCATAATCCTTGCAGCCCAGGCCTGGAAAAGAGTCACATCCACCTGAGAAGAGTCCTAGTTATTCATAATCTCCTGCTCGCTCACCCATCTGCTGGTGATTGGCAGTTCTCTCCTAGAGAGAAAGGGAGAAAACCAGGTAGGAGACTGTCAGTCATCAGCAGGTGGGCAGGAGAGCAGGAATTCATAAATAACCAGGACTCTTCTCAGGTGGCCGGGACTCTTTTCCAGGCCCAGTCTGCAACGATTGTGATGTTGGTTCTTGGCAACCACTTACTTATAACTTATAAATGACAGACCGCTGAAATCAACTCGCCTGTCTGTACTTCATACTGCCGTTAGTATGGGGAGCATAAGGCCCCATGCACACGGCCGTGTTTCACAGCCGTGTGCGGGCCGTGGAACCGCGGCCTGGATCCCTCCTGAGAGCAGGAGCGCACGGCGTCACTGGTTGCTATGACGCCGTGCGCTCCCTGCTGCCGCCGCAGTACAGTAATACACTGGTGTAGATCATACCAGTGTATTACTGTATTGTGCCGGCAGCAGGGAGCGCACGGCGTCATAGCAACCAGTGACGCCGTGCGCTCCTGCTCTCAGGAGGGATCCAGGTCGCGGTTCCACGGCCCGCACACGGCTGTGAAACACGGCCGTGTGCATGGGGCCTAAAGGTGATGACAGGTTCCCTTTAAAAGTAACACTTTTGTCTAGAGAAGCTCCTCCAGTTTTTCTACTTCACCCTCCTTCTGGAAAAAAAAAATAATATAAATCTGGAGTGAAACTTATTAACATAGCTACCCCCCCCCCCCCCCCACATTACAAAACGAGTGAGTGATGTAAAAATTCAAAAACGTGACATTTTGTGTAATCACTTAAATTTTGCGCAAGTTAGTGCAAACAGTCGCAAAAGCCCTATTTTTGACTTTTTGAGGCCAGAATTGTGAAATGAAGGTATGATAAATGAAGGCCCATGTGCTTTCACCAACCAACATAGAAGGTAAGCCTCATTAGTATTCACTGAACTGAATAATTATGATGATAAAGTGGCTGAGACAGGGCCCCTGAGTGCAGTACCGCTACAGCCCTGATGACGGCCCTGGGCCTGTGTTCTCATTTATGAATGGAGCGGTGGACATACATGTTATCCGTTCAACTCTATAGAGCTGCCGGAGATAACCGCATACAAGCACTCAGCTATCTCCAGAAGTCCCATACAGCGGAGTGGTGGGCACACGTGGGAAAATGGCCCCCGTTCTTGAGCCTTGCAGAGGAACCAGCATCAGGCACATCCCCTATCCGCAGGGTATAAATCCTTTGGTATGCAGCGAAGACTGGGCTCAGCCTTGTAAAATGACATTTAATGTTCCTTTATGATCTCAAGCCTTGCTATAGACCCTATAAAAAGTGTGACCAGTAAAATGTGCACATGCATGCTGCGGTGTAGTGTAAGATCACGATTGAGACTGTACCGATCCGTGTAGCAAAGGTCAGAGACAGATTTCTGTAAATTATTAAATTGCAAGTGCATCAATAGAGGTGCACAGTGTCGTGCTTTGATGCCAGATGGAGATGCACCTTTAAATGACCCCAGCATGTGTAACAGATGGGTCTGAGCTATTTCATAAAATTAGATCTCATCTCTCAGCCAGTGAGTCTTTGGCAGAGCTGTATTTTATCCATAGGGGGACACCAGCCAAAAGCAATTAGTGAATTTGTGCATTATCCTGTCTTCTGCACAGCAATCTGTTTGGGATTCACAGAATATTTATATATATAGATATGACCTCTACAGCACTCTCCCCTTAACACTGACCTCCATAGCAGGCCATCCACTTAACTGTGACCTCTACAGTTCCCTGTCCCCTTAACAGTGACATGCACAGCGCCCACCCCTTTAACAGTGACCTCCACAGCATCTTGTCCCCTTATCAGTTACCTCCACAGCGGCCGCCGCTTTATTAGTGTCCTCCACAGTACCCCATCTCCTTAATAGTGATTAACACAACACCCCGTCCCCTTAACAGTGGTCTCTACATCAATCTGCCCCTTAACACTGACCTCCATAGAAGGCCTCTGGGCCGTTTCCGTTTTTTGCGTTGCGTATATGATCCGTATATGGAACCATTCATTTCAATGGGTTCGCAAAAAGAAACTGAATGTGCTATGTATGCATTCAGTTTTCGTTTTTCCTTTCAAAGATAGAGCATGTTGTATTATTGTCCGCATAACGGACAGGGATAGTACTGTTCTATCAGGGGCCAGCTGTTCCGTTATGCAAAAAATGGAATGCACACGGACGTCATCTGTAGGGATGAGCGAACTCGAACTGTATAGTTCGGGTTCGTACCGAATTTTGGGGTGTCCGTGACACGGACCCGAACCCGGACATTTTCGTAAAAGTTCGGGTTCGGTGTTCGTCGCTTTCTTGGCGCTTTTGTGACGCTTTCTTGGCGCTTTTTGAAAGGCTGCAAAGCAGCCAATCAACAAGCGTCATACTACTTGCCCCAAGAGGCCGTCACAGCCATGCCTACTATTGGCATGGCTGTGATTGGCCAGAGCACCATGTGACCCAGCCTCTATTTAAGCTGGAGTCACATAGCGCCGCCCGTCACTCTGCTCTGATTAGCGTAGGGAGAGGTTGCGGATGCGACAGTAGGGCGAGATTAGGCAGATTAACTCCTCCAAAGGACTTCACTTGATTAATCGATCGATCTGCAGCTGTGCATCATTGAGCTGCTGATACTCAAATGCTCACTCACTGTTTTTAGGCTGCCCAGACCGTTTGTCAGTCACTTTTTTATGGGGTGATCGGCGGCCATTTTGTGTCTTGTGCGGTGCTGCGACCAAGTGCATCCAAGCTGCGACCAAGTGCATTTAACCCTCAATGGTGTGGTTGTTTTTTGGCTAAAGCCTACATCAGGGTGAAGCTGTCACACCAAGTGCATTTAACCAGCAATAGTCTGTTCATTTTTTGGCCATATACTAAATCAGGGGCAAGCTGCGCCTGTCACCAAGTGCATTTAACCCTCAATGGTGTGGTTGTTTTTTGGCTAAAGCCTACATCAGGGTGAAGCTGTCACACCAAGTGCATTTAACCAGCAATAGTCTGTTCATTTTTTGGCCATATACTAAATCAGGGGCAAGCTGCGCCTGTCACCAAGTGCATTTAACCCTCAATGGTGTGGTTGTTTTTTGGCTAAAGCCTACATCAGGGTGAAGCTGTCACACCAAGTGCATTTAACCAGCAATAGTCTGTTCATTTTTTGGCCATATACTACATCAGGGGCAAGCTGCGCCCGTCACCAAGTGCATTTAACCCTCAGTAGTGTGGTTGGTCAAGCTGTGACACCAAGTGCATTTAACCAGCAATAGTCTGTTCATTTTTTGGCCATATACTACATCAGGGGCAAGCTGCGCCCGTCACCAAGTGCATTTAACCAGCAATAGTGTGGTTATTTTTTGGCCATATCCCAGTCTAATTCTGTCACTAAATCCATACCGGTCACCCAGCGCCTAAATACTAGGCCTCAAATTTATATCCCGCTAAATCTCTCGTTACCGCTGTCCTGTTGTGGCTGGGAAAGTTATTTAGTGTCCGTCAAAGCACATTTTTTGTTCTGGGTTGAAGTACAATTCCCAATTTAGCAATTTCATAATTTAGTGGTTCCTGCTATATCAGAGCTATTTGAAATCTATCCCTAAAAGGGTATATAATATTCAAGGTGCACATAGGGTCATTCAGAATAACTTCACACACACGCTACTGTGCATTTCCAAGTCTAATTCTGTCACTAAATCCATACCGGTCACCCAGCGCCTAAATACTAGGCCTCAAATTTATATCCCGCTAAATCTCTCGTTACCGCTGTCCTGTTGTAGCTGGGAAAGTTATTTAGTGTCCGTCAAAGCACATTTTTTGTTCTGGGTTGAAGTACAATTCCCAATTTAGCAATTTCATAATTTAGTGGTTCCTGCTATATCAGAGCTATTTGAAATCTATCCCTAAAAGGGTATATAATATTCAAGGTGCACATAGGGTCATTCAGAATAACTTCACACACACGCTTCTGTGCATTTCCAAGTCTAATTCTGTCACTAAATCCATACCGGTCACCCAGCGCCTAAATACTAGGCCTCAAATTTATATCCCGCTAAATCTCTCGTTACCGCTGTCCTGTTGTAGCTGGGAAAGTTATTTAGTGTCCGTCAAAGCACATTTTTTGTTCTGGGTTGAAGTACAATTCCCAATTTAGCAATTTCATAATTTAGTGGTTCCTGCTATATCAGAGCTATTTGAAATCTATCCCTAAAAGGGTATATAATATTCAAGGTGCACATAGGGTCATTCAGAATAACTTCACACACACGCTTCTGTGCATTTCCAAGTCTAATTCTGTCACTAAATCCATACCGGTCACCCAGCGCCTAAATACTAGGCCTCAAATTTATATCCCGCTAAATCTCTCGTTACCGCTGTCCTGTTGTGGCTGGGAAAGTTATTTAGTGTCCGTCAAAGCACATTTTTTGTTCTGGGTTGAAGTACAATTCCCAATTTAGCAATTTCATAATTTAGTGGTTCCTGCTATATCAGAGCTATTTGAAATCTATCCCTAAAAGGGTATATAATATTCAAGGTGCACATAGGTTCATTCAGAATAACTTCACACACACGCTTCTGTGCATTTCCAAGTCTAATTCTGTCACTAAATCCATACCGGTCACCCAGCGCCTAAATACTAGGCCTCAAATTTATATCCCGCTAAATCTCTCGTTACCGCTGTCCTGTTGTAGCTGGGAAAGTTATTTAGTGTCCGTCAAAGCACATTTTTTGTTCTGGGTTGAAGTACAATTCCCAATTTAGCAATTTCATAATTTAGTGGTTCCTGCTATATCAGAGCTATTTGAAATCTATCCCTAAAAGGGTATATAATATTCAAGGTGCACATAGGGTCATTCAGAATAACTTCACACACACGCTTCTGTGCATTTCCAAGTCTAATTCTGTCACTAAATCCATACCGGTCACCCAGCGCCTAAATACTAGGCCTCAAATTTATATTCCGCTGAATTTGAATACAATACATTGGGCCAAATAATATATTTGTTGTTGTGGTGAACCATAACAATGAGAAAAACATCTAGTAAGGGACGCGGACGTGGACATGGTCGTGGTGGTGTTAGTGGACCCTCTGGTGCTGGGAGAGGACGTGGCCGTTCTGCCACATCCACACGTCCTAGTGTACCAACTACCTCAGGTCCCAGTAGCCGCCAGAATTTACAGCGATATATGGTGGGGCCCAATGCCGTTCTAAGGATGGTAAGGCCTGAGCAGGTACAGGCATTAGTCAATTGGGTGGCCGACAGTGGATCCAGCACGTTCACATTATCTCCCACCCAGTCTTCTGCAGAAAGCGCACAGATGGCGCCTGAAAACCAACCCCATCAGTCTGTCACATCACCCCCATGCATACCAGGGAAACTGTCTCAGCCTCAAGTTATGCAGCAGTCTCTTATGCTGTTTGAAGACTCCGCTGGCAGGGTTTCCCAAGGGCATCCACCTAGCCCTTCCCCAGCGGTGAAAGACATAGAATGCACTGACGCACAACCACTTATGTTTCCTGATGATGAGGACATGGGAATACCACCTCAGCATGTCTCTGATGATGACGAAACACAGGTGCCAACTGCTGCGTCTTTCTGCAGTGTGCAGACTGAACAGGAGGTCAGGGATCAAGACTGGGTGGAAGACGATGCAGGGGACGATGAGGTCCTAGACCCCACATGGAATGAAGGTCGTGCCACTGACTTTCACAGTTCGGAGGAAGAGGCAGTGGTGAGACCGAGCCAACAGCGTAGCAAAAGAGGGAGCAGTGGGCAAAAGCAGAACACCCGCCGCCAAGAGACTCCGCCTGCTACTGACCGCCGCCATCTGGGACCGAGCACCCCAAAGGCAGCTTCAAGGAGTTCCCTGGCATGGCACTTCTTCAAACAATGTGCTGACGACAAGACCCGAGTGGTTTGCACGCTGTGCCATCAGAGCCTGAAGCGAGGCATTAACGTTCTGAACCTGAGCACAACCTGCATGACCAGGCACCTGCATGCAAAGCATGAACTGCAGTGGAGTAAACACCTTAAAACCAAGGAAGTCACTCAGGCTCCCCCTGCTACCTCTTCTGCTGCTGCCGCCTCGGCCTATTCTGCTGCTGCCGCCTCGGCCTCTTCCTCCGCCTCTGGAGGAACGTTGGCACCTGCCGCCCAGCAAACAGGGGATGTACCACCAACACCACCACCACCACCTCCGTCACCAAGCGTCTCAACCATGTCACACGCCAGCGTTCAGCTCTCCATCTCACAAACATTTGATAGAAAGCGTAAATTCCCACCTAGCCACCCTCGATCCCTGGCCCTGAATGCCAGCATTTCTAAACTACTGGCCTATGAAATGCTGTCATTTAGGCTGGTGGACACAGACAGCTTCAAACAGCTCATGTCGCTTGCTGTCCCACAGTATGTTGTTCCCAGCCGGCACTACTTCTCCAAGAGAGCCGTGCCTTCCCTGCACAACCAAGTATCCGATAAAATCAAGTGTGCACTGCGCAACGCCATCTGTAGCAAGGTCCACCTAACCACAGATACGTGGACCAGTAAGCACGGCCAGGGACGCTATATCTCCCTAACTGCACACTGGGTAAATGTAGTGGCAGCTGGGCCCCAGGCGGAGAGCTGTTTGGCGCACGTCCTTCCGCCGCCAAGGATCGCAGGGCAACATTCTTTGCCTCCTGTTGCCACCTCCTCCTTCTCGGCTTCCTCCTCCTCTTCTTCCACCTGCTCATCCAGTCAGCCACACACCTTCACCACCAACTTCAGCACAGCCCGGGGTAAACGTCAGCAGGCCATTCTGAAACTCATATGTTTGGGGGACAGGCCCCACACCGCACAGGAGTTGTGGCGGGGTATTGAACAACAGACCGACGAGTGGTTGCTGCCGGTGAGCCTCAAGCCCGGCCTGGTGGTGTGTGATAATGGGCGAAATCTCGTTGCAGCTCTGGGACTAGCCAATTTGACGCACATCCCTTGCTTGGCGCATGTGCTGAATTTGGTGGTGCAGAAGTTCATTCACAACTACCCCGACATGTCAGAGCTGCTGCATAAAGTGCGGGCCGTCTGTTCGCGCTTCCGGCGTTCACATCCTGCTGCTGCTCGCCTGTCTGCGCTACAGCGTAACTTCGGCCTTCCCGCTCACCGCCTCATATGCGACGTGCCCACCAGGTGGAACTCCACCTTGCACATGCTGGACAGACTGTGCGAGCAGCAGCAGGCCATAGTGGAGTTTCAGCTGCAGCACGCACGGGTCAGTCGCACTACAGAACAGCACCACTTCACCACCAATGACTGGGCCTCCATGCGAGACCTGTGTGCCCTGTTGCGCTGTTTCGAGTACTCCACCAACATGGCCAGTGGCGATGACACCGTTATCAGCGTTACAATACCACTTCTATGTCTCCTTGAGAAAACACTTAGGGCGATGATGGAAGAGGAGGTGGCCCAGGAGGAGGAGGAGGAGGAGGAGGAAGAGGGGTCATTTTTAGCACTTTCAGGCCAGTCTCTTCGAAGTGACTCAGAGGGAGGTTTTTGGCAACAGCAGAGGCCAGGTACAAATGTGGCCAGCCAGGGCCCACTACTGGAGGACGAGGAGGACGAGGATGAGGAGGAGGTGGAGGAGGAGGAGGATGAGGATGAAGCATGGTCACAGCGGGGTGGCACCCAACGCAGCTCGGGTCCATCACTGGTGCGTGGCTGGGGGGAAAGGCAGGACGATGACTATACGCCTCCCACAGAGGACAGCTTGTCCTTACCCCTGGGCAGCCTGGCACACATGAGCGACTACATGCTGCAGTGCCTGCGCAACGACAGCAGAGTTGCCCACATTTTAACCTGTGCGGACTACTGGGTTGCCACCCTGCTGGATCCACGCTACAAAGACAATGTGCCCACCTTACTTCCTGCACTGGAGCGTGATAGGAAGATGCGCGAGTACAAGCGCACGTTGGTAGACGCGCTACTGAGAGCATTCCCAAATGTCACAGGGGAACAAGTGGAAGCCCAAGGCCAAGGCAGAGGAGGAGCAAGAGGTCGCCAAGGCAGCTGTGTCACGGCCAGCTCCTCTGAGGGCAGGGTTAGCATGGCAGAGATGTGGAAAACTTTTGTCAACACGCCACAGCTAACTGCACCACCACCTGATACGCAACGTGTTAGCAGGAGGCAACATTTCACTAACATGGTGGAACAGTACGTGTGCACACCCCTCCACGTACTGACTGATGGTTCGGCCCCATTCAACTTCTGGGTCTCTAAATTGTCCACGTGGCCAGAGCTAGCCTTTTATGCCTTGGAGGTGCTGGCCTGCCCGGCAGCCAGCGTTTTGTCTGAACGTGTATTCAGCACGGCAGGGGGCGTCATTACAGACAAACGCAGCCGCCTGTCTACAGCCAATGTGGACAAGCTGACGTTCATAAAAATGAACCAGGCATGGATCCCACAGGACCTGTCCGTCCCTTGTCCAGATTAGACATTAACTACCTCCCCATAACCATATATTATTGGACTCCAGGGCACTTCCTCATTCAATCCTATTTTTATTTTCATTTTACCATTATATTGCGAGGCTACCCAAAGTTGAATGAACCTCTCCTCTGCCTGTGTGCTAGGCCTAAATATATGCCAATGGACTGTTGCAGTGGTGGCTGACGTGAAGCCTCATTCTCTGCTATGACATGCAGACTAATTCTCTGCTGACATGAAGCCAGATTGTCTGTTACGGGACCTCTCTCCTCTGCCTGGGTGCTGGGCCTAAATTTATGACAATGGACTGTTGCAGTGGTGGCTGACGTGAAGCCTGATTCTCTGCTATGACATGCAGACTGATTCTCTGCTGACATGAAGCCAGATCCTCTGTTACGGGACCTCTCTGCTCTGCCTGTGTGCTAGGCCTAAATATATGCCAATGGACTGTTGCAGTGGTGGGTGACGTGAAGCCTCATTCTCTGCTATGACATGCAGACTGATTCTCTGCTGACATGAAGCCAGATTGTCTGTTACGGGACCTCTCTGCTCTGCCTGTGTGCTAGGCCTAAATATATGCCAATGGACTGTTGCAGTGGTGGGTGACGTGAAGCCTCATTCTCTGCTATGACATGCAGACTGATTCTCTGCTGACATGAAGCCAGATTGTCTGTTACGGGACCTCTCTGCTCTGCCTGTGTGCTAGGCCTAAATATATGCCAATGGACTGTTGCAGTGGTGGGTGACGTGAAGCCTCATTCTCTGCTATGACATGCAGACTGATTCTCTGCTGACATGAAGCCAGATTGTCTGTTACGGGACCTCTCTGCTCTGCCTGTGTGCTAGGCCTAAATATATGCCAATGGACTGTTGCAGTGGTGGGTGACGTGAAGCCTCATTCTCTGCTATGACATGCAGACTGATTCTCTGCTGACATGAAGCCAGATTGTCTGTTACGGGACCTCTCTGCTCTGCCTGTATGCTAGGCCTAAATATATGCCAATGGACTGTTGCAGTGGTGGGTGACGTGAAGCCTCATTCTCTGCTATGACATGCAGACTGATTCTCTGCTGACATGAAGCCAGATTGTCTGTTACGGGACCTCTCTGCTCTGCCTGTGTGCTAGGCCTAAATATATGCCAATGGACTGTTGCAGTGGTGGGTGACGTGAAGCCTCATTCTCTGCTATGACATGCAGACTGATTCTCTGCTGACATGAAGCCAGATTGTCTGTTACGGGACCTCTCTCCTCTGCCTGTGTGCTAGGCCTAAATATATGCCAATGGACTGTTGCAGTGGTGGCTGACGTGAAGCCTCATTCTCTGCTATGACATGCAGACTAATTCTCTGCTGACATGAAGCCAGATTGTCTGTTACGGGACCTCTCTCCTCTGCCTGGGTGCTGGGCCTAAATTTATGACAATGGACTGTTGCAGTGGTGGCTGACGTGAAGCCTGATTCTCTGCTATGACATGCAGACTGATTCTCTGCTGACATGAAGCCAGATTGTCTGTTACGGGACCTCTCTCCTCTGCCTGTGTGCTAGGCCTAAATATATGCCAATGGACTGTTGCAGTGGTGGCTGACGTGAAGCCTCATTCTCTGCTATGACATGCAGACTAATTCTCTGCTGACATGAAGCCAGATTGTCTGTTACGGGACCTCTCTCCTCTGCCTGGGTGCTAGGCCTAAATATATGCCAATGGACTGTTGCAGTGGTGGCTGACGTGAAGCCTGATTCTCTGCTATGACATGCAGACTGATTCTCTGCTGACATGAAGCCAGATCCTCTGTTACGGGACCTCTCTTCTCTGCCTGGGTGCTGGGCCTAAATTTATGACAATGGACTGTTGCAGTGGTGGCTGACGTGAAGCCTGATTCTCTGCTATGACATGAAGACTGATTCTCTGCTGACATGAAGCCAGATTGTCTGTTACGGGACCTCTCTCCTCTGCCTGGGTGCCGGGGCCTAAATATCTGAGAATGGACTGTTCCAGTGGTGGGTGACGGGAAGCCAGATTCTCTGCTATGGAACCTCTCTCCAATTGATTTTGGTTAATTTTTATTTATTTAATTTTTATTTTAATTCATTTCCCTATCCACATTTGTTTGCAGGGGATTTACCTACATGTTGCTGCCTTTTGCAGCCCTCTAGCCCTTTCCTGGGCTGTTTTACAGCCGTTTTAGTGCCGAAAAGTTCGGGTCCCCATTGACTTCAATGGGGTTCGGGTTCGGGACGAAGTTCGCACACGGTCGTGTGCAATAGGCCTAACTGTGACCTCCACAGTAGCCTGCCCCTAGGTTGGCCAAAGGTCCGGTTTTAGGCCAGACAGTCCAGCTTTTAGACTCCCTATCCTCCGTCCAGGCCCTGTGCCTGACTATGTTCTTTTGAACAGCTCGCTCTCAGACAGCAGCACTGTGCTGTCTGAGCATGAGCAGCAGTGAGAAAGTCACCGTCCCTCCCACTCCTTTAGCTGATAGAAGTTGATTTTCACCTTCATTTTTTTCAATCCCTGTCGGCTGCGGAGTGGGAGGGCATGGCCTAACCGGGATCAAGGGCATGGCTTAGCGGGACCTTGGGGCAGGGTTTTTAAGTCCGTCTTTTGGGTAGCACCATTGGCGACCCTACCTGCGCCCTGAACTGTGACCTCCACAGAACTCCGCTCCCTTAACGGTGTCATCCACAGCACCCTGCCCCTTTAAAGCTGACCTGCAGCAGTGAAGAAAAATGGCTGGGTTGTTATGGAAACCTGGTGTAAAACTGTGTGCTGGGGCTCGTTCACATGAACGTACTTAGCGTTGCGTATACGGGCCGTTTTCTGCGTTCCGCATACGGGACCATTCATTTCAATGGGTCCGCAAAAGACGACAACTGCACTCTGTATGCTTTCCGCATCCGTTGCTCCGTTCCGTGGCCCCGCAAAAATTGAGTCCTGTCCTATTCTTGTCCGTTTTGCGGTCAAGAATAGGCATTTTTATAATAGGCCTCCTGTTCCGTTCCGCAAATTGCGGAAGGCACACGGGCGCCATCCGTGTTTTGCGGACTGCAAAAAATGGCACGGTCGTGTGAACGAGTCCCTATGTGGAGACTAAGGACCTGCAAGCTTCTTATTTTGGCTGATAAGGGTAATGTGACCGTGTGTATGGCAGTTGGGATATGAAGAGAGAGACCTGCAGGCTTTATTGGCTAATGTAAGTCATGTGATGTGCCATATTTGTATGTCCTTTAGCGGACATACATACATACTCAGCTTTATATATTAGAGATATAATATAGTTTTATGTTAAGACTTTCAGTATAATGTGTAATTTATTGGTATCTGCTCATTCTAGGCCTAGGATGAAGTCCAGCAGGCGGTCTCACTCAGTGACTGACAACCTCCCTTGTATGGCTCTACATGGTAAGATAGTTGTCAATCTATGAACAGGACCGGCCACTAGACTCAAGCCCAGAAACAACAGATTTAAAGGGGTATTTCGGTACCATAACGTTATGCCCTGTCCACCATCTAATGAATAGTGAATAACTTGTTGTAATGGAATACCCCTTTAAATGTATGAATTAATAATATGAGCTCATCAGCAGTATTTCAGCAGCCAGATTCCAGCCTCACCATGACTAAATAGCCTTTTTATTCCCAAATGAATATAGAGCACACAAGCATACCCTTCTGAATACAAATTTCTGTTCTGCTTTCATCTTCTCTAGGACTTTTAGACTTTTTATGTTTCTGGAGACACTCTATAAAGGGGATGCGGTGAACTGTGGTTGACCGAGTACTGCTTGAAGCACATTTCCTTTTTCTATGAAAATCTTTGTATCTTCAGGTGTTTAATAAAAATGATGTGTTTTATTAGGGGTTAACTGCATAAAAGGAAAGGTAAGTTATGTCTAGGTTGCTAGAAATACTCTTGCAACCATATAGGCCAGTGTTGGCGAACCTATGGCACGGGTGCCAGAGGCGGCACTCGGAGCCCTCTCTGTGGGCACCCACACCCTGGAAAAAGTCTATGGTGTACCAATATACCTTAGACTTTTCCTGCCATTCATCAGTGCAGGGCACGCTATGAACAGCGCAGGCAGTGCACTGAATGTAGGCAGGCTATTGTAGATAAATGATAAAGTACATGGTAGATATACTGTATTGGACTGTAGTATTCAGGGTAAATTGCCATGTTGGCACTTTACGATAAATAAGTGGGTTTTGGGTTGCAGTTTGGACCCTCGGTCTTAAAAAGGTTCACCATCACTGATGAAGGCTATACATTTGGACTAACTGTGGTGTGTCTGACACATCTCAAATATATTTATTTACATTTAGTCAGACTATTAATTGCCTGCTCTTGACATGTGCATTTTTATTATTAATGTTATATATATACAGTGGAGGAAATAATTATTTGACCCCTCACTGATTTTGTAAGTTTGTCCAATGACAAAGAAATGAAAAGTCTCAGAACAGTATCATTTCAATGGTAGGTTTATTGTAACAGTGGCAGATAGCACATCAAAAGGAAAATCGAAAAAATAACTTTAAATAAAAGATAGCAACTGATTTGCATTTCATTGAGTGAAATAAGTATTTGAACCCCTACCAACCATTAAGAGTTCTGGCTCCCACAGAGTGGTTAGACACTTCTACTCAATTAGTCACCCTCATTAAGGACATCTGTCTTAACTAGTCACCTGTATAAAAGACACCTGTCCACAGAATCAATCAATCAAGCAGACTCCAAACTCTCCAACATGGGAAAGACCAAAGAGCTGTCCAAGGATGTCAGAGACAAAATTGTAGACCTGCACAAGGCTGGAATGGGCTACAAAACCATTAGCAAGAAGCTGGGAGAGAAGGTGACAACTGTTGGTGCGATTGTTCGAAAATGGAAGGAGCACAAAATGACCATCAATCGACCTCGCTCTGGGGCTCCACGCAAGATCTCACCTCGTGGGGTGTCAATGGTTCTGAGAAAGGTGAAAAAGCATCCTAGAACTACACGGGAGGAGTTAGTTAATGACCTCAAATTAGCAGGGACCACAGTCACCAAGAAAACCATTGGAAACACATTACACCGCAATGGATTAAAATCCTGCAGGGCTCGCAAGGTCCCCCTGCTCAGGAAGGCACATGTGCAGGCCCGTCTGAAGTTTGCCAATGAACACCTGAATGATTCAGAGAGTGACTGGGAGAAGGTGCTGTGGTCTGATGAGACCAAAATAGAGCTCTTTGGCATTAACTCAACTCGCTGTGTTTGGAGGAAGAAAAATGCTGCCTATGACCCCCAAAACACCGTCCCCACCGTCAAGCATGGGGGTGGAAACATTTTGCTTTGGGGGTGTTTTTCTGCTAAGGGCACAGGACAACTTATTCGCATAAACGGGAAAATGGACGGAGCCATGTATCGTGAAATCCTGAGCGACAACCTCCTTCCCTCTGCCAGGAAACTGAAAATGGGTCGTGGATGGGTGTTCCAGCACGACAATGACCCAAAACATACAGCAAAGGCAACAAAGGAGTGGCTCAAGAAGAAGCACATTAAGGTCATGGAGTGGCCTAGTCAGTCTCCGGACCTTAATCCAATCGAAAACCTATGGAGGGAGCTCAAGCTCAGAGTTGCACAGAGACAGCCTCGAAACCTTAGGGATTTAGAGATGATCTGCAAAGAGGAGTGGACCAACATTCCTCCTAAAATGTGCGCAAACTTGGTCATCAATTACAAGAAACGTTTGACCTCTGTGCTTGCAAACAAGGGTTTTTCCACCAAGTATTAAGTCTTTTTTGGTTAGAGGGTTCAAATACTTATTTCACTCAATGAAATGCAAATCAGTTGCTATCTTTTATTTAAAGTTATTTTTTCGATTTTCCTTTTGATGTGCTATCTGCCACTGTTACAATAAACCTACCATTGAAATGATACTGTTCTGAGACTTTTCATTTCTTTGTCATTGGACAAACTTACAAAATCAGTGAGGGGTCAAATAATTATTTCCTCCACTGTATGTGTAAAAATTAACTTTTATTAATTTAATAAATTATGAGCACTTAGTCCTAACCTACTAGTTTAAAACTCTCAACAGTGGACTCTAGGTGTGCTGAGTTTGTGTAATTTCTCTTCTTGTGATGGTCAGTATTGCAGTAGCGGAATGTTATTAGATGATCTGTCTTTTGGCTGAATCTCAGTGTCAGTACTCACTGACACACTTATGTAACATGTTTATATGATGTTTTACTATTGAGGTAGCCGTTTGATTGCTGCACTTGCTGCCTTGTATATATCTGCTATCCCTTGTTCGGATGCCGTTCTTTACATCAAATGGCGGCGCAATCACTCACTAAGCTACCTATTAGTTACTCGCTTCTTATACTGCCTATTAGCTTCAGTGTCAGTGCTCATTAACATACTTATATAGCATGTTACTCTGGTGTTTTGCTATTGAGGTAGCTGTACGATTGCTGCACTTGCTGCCTTATAAATATCTGCTATCCCTTATATAGATGCCGTTATTTATTCCAAATGGCGGCACAATCACTCACTACACTACCTATTAGCTACTCGGTAGCTTGCACACAATTGGTGGGTCTACTGTAGTCTAAAAATCTAATCACTGCCCCCCGACATGTTTCGCCATATACATGGCGTCTTCAGGGGATCGGGCAGTCTGCACAGAGGTTGGCGTTACTGGGTATATTTATTACCTCCTTCTTAGATGACGTAATGGGTTAGTAGCTTATCGCTTTATTTCTTATTGAATGGATACTTGTTACATATAGCCTGAATGGCTATTTGGATCACTCTGTCCTGACGTCACTAATCGCGCGATTGTTCTTGAGTCTCGCGCATGTCTCAGCACTTAGTCTTTCGGCTGGTTCGCTATTTGATTTGCTTAGTCCTGACGTCAGTGTTCGCGCGATCAGTCTCTAATTTTGCGCATGCCGCTGAACTTAGCGTTATTATAGGATTCGAATCTATCAGATAGCCTAACAGGATTTAAGAATACTTGCGATCTTTATTTGATTTCATCTTTACCTATTATGTGTGTTTGGCACTTACTATTAAGAATGTTTGCAGGCCTCTGCACTAATTTTAATTTTTATTTTCATTTATTTTGGATCTATAAGGATATCGCTATATGGCACTGCGCATGTCTCTAGACTTGAATATTTTTTTCCTCTTTACCTCTGACACATCTCAAATGCGCTAATAAATGTTTGGTAATTTAAGCGCTGGGGTCCTAGGTTTGGATCTGACCAAGGACAACATCCGCATGGAGCTTGTATGTTTTCCCCATGGGTTTCCTCCGGGTTCTCCGGCTTCCTCCCACACTCCAAAGACATACTGATAGGGAACTTAGATTGTGAGCCCGATAATGTCTGTAAAGCGCTGCGGAATATGTCAGCGCTATAGAGGTGAGTAAATAAATACATGTTTGACTCTCTACAATTTAATTGGGCATGTTTTTGTATTAGACGAGGAAGAAACTGGAGATCTCATGGTTGACTGCCAGGAAGAGCTGAAAGAGGGATGAGATATGATCCTCTGGGTGGCACAAAAATGACGCCCATGAAGGGAACATAGATACTGAATGCCTGGAAAGATGGAACTCTGTGGGAGGAATTTTTAGACTCCAGAATTTTGGCTCCAAAAAGTTACAAAATAGGGCCCAGTGACTGTTTGGGTTACTTGTGCAAAGAATTTGTGACTTTTTGCATTTTATCACCACTCAATACAGTTTTTAAAAGTGGGTGGGAAAGTGAGCATGGTTAGCTATGTTAATGAGTTTTTCTCCAGATTTATCACTGCAGCTTTTTAAAAACTCCCAATGCAAACTCAAAGAAAACTGATTTCAAATCTTACCCTCATGATAAATCCCCCCTTTATGTTTCTGTAAAATAAGATTAATGTCTAAATGCATACTAGACTTGCTGTATGTCGGATGATTTCAATGTTAAGCCAGCATCCATCCAGCAGATGGAAAGGGGAAGAGGGGGATCAGACATGTTGAGGAAGATAAGGCACCACCATCCACCATAGGTGTCTGAAAGAAGCATATTTTTTTTATTGACCCACGGTCAGTAAAACAAATACTGAAATTTGAACAGACACATTTAAATTAATGGGTACGTGTGCTGTCCGCAGAAAATGCAGACAGCACAAAGCGGAAATGTGAACAAGGCCTTAGAATAAGAGGAACGGTAACGCCCATTTGTAATTTTTTTTCAGAAATATTCAAGAAGAATAACTGAGGAATGGCACAGAGTTCTAAGAAAGGATGCTCCAGAATATGTTTTTCATAGGCAAATCACATACTTACTAAAACGGCACTGATGGATCAAATGCCATGATGTGTATTTAGCTTTATTTATAAGTTGCAAAATTAAAGTCTAGTTCACACGGTCAGTGATTGTGATCCAAAACCAGGTGCAGGTCAACCACACAGAACAGGTACAACCCTTTCCATTATACCTCATCACTCCTGTCCTGGTTTTAGCTCACTGATGGAAATCGGAGACCAAACACTGACTGTGTGAAAAAGTCCTTATGAAGAGAAGGACTTTTTTTTTTTTTTTTTTTTTACCAAGAATACTACACAAGTGCCTACAGCAGGGTCACGAAAAGAAGTGGTGCAGAAGCACTTCTCTTTGTTTTGTCACACAGCAAATGCCAAGAATTTTTACAGCAAAATCTCACGAACCATACATACCAGACGTGCAGTGAAATAGAAAAAGTTGACTTGAGACCATAATTTAGCGATTGCTTTCCGTTACTTCTGTGACACGAGTACAGACTGAAAATGGTATTCCAAATGGCAAAGCCCAGACCCCATGGACACCATTAACATAAGATGTCTGAATAAGTCATCTGTACAATGGACAAGGCTGAATTATAAATAATTTCATATGAAGGTGGCTTTTTCTTTTATCGTTATTTTATAGCTCAAAAAGTTAAAAGGGCTGGATATTTATAGTATATTGATAGGATATGCCATAAATGTCCAAGAGGTGTGGGTCCCAAGTTCCTATCTCAAGAATGAGTCCCAACCGTGAATGGAGAGGATGCTGCACATGCACGGCTTTCTCCATTCACTGCTATGGGACATCTGAAAATGGCTCCCTAATAGTGTACTCATTTCAGAAAAGAGTGTTGTACACATGGGACAACACCTTTTAAATGGGCACTGTACTTTCAATAAACTTTATAAATAAAATAGAACAGGTGAATATAAGAAACTTTGTAACATATCTGATCAGAGAAAAAGGCTTCTACTTTCAGGCTCCTTTCTGCCCCCCCCCCCCCCCCTCCCGGTTTTTAGCACTGCTAGGACAGGATGTCTATGCAGTT
The DNA here is from genome assembly GCF_014858855.1 of Bufo gargarizans. Classification (NCBI taxonomy): domain Eukaryota; kingdom Metazoa; phylum Chordata; class Amphibia; order Anura; family Bufonidae; genus Bufo; species Bufo gargarizans. The sequence continues at coordinate 176,526,519 of NC_058080.1, read as the reverse complement.
GGATCTTGCCTATAATGAATTCTGTTAGACTGGATTTACAATGCATCATAGCCCATGCTGGGGGGTAGAAGTATGAAGCTCTAAATGGCATTCAAATGTATACGGTAATGAGTACATTTACTTCAATGAGGCAGAGACCAAAGGATTCATTTGGAATGTATACTTCTGGCAGAAAGACAAACAGATGCCAGCCTAAATTCATCTTTAGAGACGTGATAGATTGTCAGCTTACTGAGGGATCAGGTTACATGTTGCCTATAGAAGTGTATAGAGAGAGTAGAGAGGAGAAGGTGGCAAAGACAAAGGCGGTAATACATTTTCTATCTCATCCGGTGTTAAATTCACAGCTACACTGCCCAGTAACGCTTTATAATATTCTCCATGCTGCTGCTTCTGAAATCTGGATGCAGGATCTCTTTGCCTGTGCAGTGTATAGGTGACATCATAGCAGCTAGTCTACAAACTTACAGGAAACTGGAAATTAGAGAAAGAGCCCATAGAGGGCTAACTATACACTTTTTTTAATAGCTGATTTGTGCAACAGCTATTCCTAAAGAACTCCACACATGCACACTTAGTTCGGCCAAGAGTATATGTGTTGTCCATGAGGAAAGGAAAAAATCACGGGGATGCAGACCAAGCACTCCCACTGAAGTCTATGGGTCCGTGAAAATCGCTGACACACATCCATGTTGTGTCCATTTTTCACTGAAGACTAATAGGAGATTCTTTGGAAATTAATTTTCAGCTGAACAACGTCGGTGAATTACGGATGACACACGGATTGTAAATATGGACACACGGACAGCTTCACGGATGAAACACGGACGTGACACTGACGCCGAAATGTGAACGAGGCCTAATGCTGGCAGTACTAATTATACTATGGCAGTAGGAACGCACAGGAAACACCCAGTTCTCAATTTTTTTAAATATAATTTATAGATTTTTAGAAGGAATAACAGAGTAGCAGTACAAGACAAATTTCTAATAAAGAGTTTCCAGAATTGGTATCCCGTTGGGAATGCAGGTATTTACTAAAAAAGGATATGTCAATATTGGTGACAATGACAAGCCATCTTGGCCTGGGTTTATGTGGAGTAATTTTAGCTTCATTCAATCAGATGTCAGGCTGAGATCTGTATTTAAATGCAGAGACTGAACTAGAAAAAAATGTTTCTCCATCAACAAAGTATAGCCTAGCTTATTTCCTAATGATTGTCTGCATGGTTCAGCCTCATTTCAATACTAGCTTTCTTTAAACCCTTGGTGACATTTGACGTTACTGTGCATCTTAATGCTGGAAAGGGTTTATGGAGTGGGAACAGAAACTGTGCCCGATCCATCTGCAGGAGGTGCCGACTGCCATGCACATACATGACTGGGATCGGAGATAATGCCAGTCCCGGTCATTTAAACTGTCAAATGCTGCAGTCAATACCAACTGCGGCAGCTAAACAGTTAGGGACAAAGAAAGTGTTCCCTCCGTCCTCAATTGTCCCTCCCCACACCCCTGGCAACACAATTATGGGGTGTCAATCATTGTCCTGGCAGCCTGGGGCCTTGTGAAGCAGCTTCTTATTAAGCCCTGTGTGGCAGGGCTTAAGAAGAAAATGTCAAACAGCATAGGCTACAATTCTAAATGACTGCAGTTTATGATATAGAGCAGTGGTGCAAGAGGTGGCACTCAGAGCCCTCTCTGTGGGCACCCACGCCCTAGAAAGTCTATGGCAGGCATACTCAAACTGCGGCCCTCCAGCTGTCGCAAAACTACAACTCCCAGCATGCCCGAACAGCCTACAGGTATCAGCCTACAGCAGGACATTATGGGAGTTGTAGTTTTTACAACAGCTGGAGGGCCGCAGTTTGAGGATGCCTGGTCTATGGTGTACCAATATGCCTTAGACTTTTCCTGCCATTCATCAGCGCAGGGCGCACTATGAACAGTACAGGCAGGGCACTGAATGTAGGCAGGATATTATAGCTAAGTGATAAAGTACATGAAGATAGACTATACTGGACTGTAGTATTCAGGTCAAATTGCCGTGTTGGCACTTTGCAATAAATAAGTGGGTTTTGGGTTACAGTTTGGGCACTCTGTCTCCAAAAGGTTTACCATCACTGATATAGGAGGACTAAAAATAAAAGTAGTAAAAAAAAAATTGGACCTATGAGAATAAACATACTTGGTATTGCTGCTTCTGAAAATTTGACCTTATTATTGAGGAAAGTCATTGTAAACATCCGGTAAGCTGCTGTCATGGGTTCTGCGACATTTCACAGCAAAAATAGCATAGCATGCAGCACTATTCTTGCTGTCAAAGTGACAACTTCAAAGGACCCCATTAAAGTCAAAGGGTTTGTGGGTGACTGGATCTGTGGGAGCGAGTGTGATGATCGCCTGTGCAGCTTTTACAATCGGTAGAATAGTTCTTGGTTGTATCATCTTCGGTATAATACATACATGACAATATTTCCTGCATCCAGTAATAGTTCTATACGTGGCAATGTACTAACACGTTAAATGCATCTCATTTCCGTCTGATTGGTTTTTGATCTATGGTTTACATTTGACATGACTACCTTTTGTTAGGAAGTGCTGAGGGCATCATTTCTCTGTGAAAACCGGTATGTAGACAACAATGTATATTTGTGTTCTATGTTCTTTATATCAGTGTTTTCAAGGGAATGGCTTTTGATCTTTTCCAGTCAGTTTGACCGCATCCAGGCTTGAAATTAGTTTTGTGGCCATTTTTCTGGTCGGTGTGTGAACAAGCACTTGGATTGGAGAACCAGATTTATAAAATTGAGAAATATATGAACTGTATTCAGTTTTGATAAACACTGTGTTTTCTTTGTCTACCATGAATCGAATGAATGTAAAATGCAGTTTCTAGTTGTATACAAAAGCTAGAGACCTTGTATCTTAGGGTTGTATTTCCAATAATGCTTTTAGGCTACTTTCACATTAGCGTTTTCAACTCAGCTATTGAGATCCGTCATAGGATCTCAATAGCGGAAGAAAACGCTTCAGTTTTGTCCCCATTCATTGTCAATGGCTGTTAGCAATGGATCACATGTGGAGGATCTGCTCCCCCGGTTATAAATACACGACAGTATTTGGGGTTTGAGCATTTACTCCCAGTTAGGCCACTCTATTCTGTGATTTTTTTTATTTTTTTCCTATTCATTGTCAATGGAGACAAAACTGAACTGAACAAAATGGAATGCACCAAAATGCATTCCGTTCCATTTGGTTGCGTCCCCGTTGTGGACAGAAAAACGCTGCAAGCGTGTGTGGAGCAAGACGTTTTCTCTGACACAATAGAAAACTGATCCGTCCCCCATTGACTTTAAATGGTGTTCATGACTGATCCGTCATGGCTATAGAAGACATGAAACAACCGGATCAGTTCATGACGGATGCTTGCGGTTGTATTATTGTAATAAAAGCGTTTTTTCAGATCCATGACGGATCCGCAAAAAACGCTAATGTGAAAGTACCCTTAGGCCCCTTGCAGACGAGCGTTCCTCCCGCAGCGAGTTTGCATCGCAGCTCCCGGCCTGACCTCCCAGCACTGACTGGATTTACATAGCATTATATTGATTAGTGATGCTATGTAACCCTTACAGTTCTGGAATGTATTGAATAACACTGGCAGCATTGTGCCAGTGTTATCCAATACATTCCAGAACTGTAAGGGTTACATAGCATCAAAGATCAATATAATGCTATGTGACCCCCAGCAGCGCTGGGAGGTTAGGCCGGGAGCTGCGTGGTGGACCCGCTGCGGGAGGAACGCTCGTCTGCCTTACAGTACCAAATGCAGAGTACTCATCAGGCAGTCTGAGAAGTGGTGAGCCATCTTAGGAGCCTGCAGCTGGAAAGAGGAACAGGAGAGCACCATGTAAGTATCTGCTCATTCTCCAGAATTTCTTTGTTCTTAATCTGGAAGGTCACTTTATGGACAGTTTACAGTACAAACCCCAAATTAGTGATAACATTTTTTTATTTCTATGAATGTGATCCCTCTAGAAGTGCGGTGGAAGGTGCAGAATTATGATATACAGGGCTCTTCTAGTAGACTATGCATTACACTTTTCTCTGACATTGCTTACTCGGTAGTATTTGTTGGGTCAGACCGCCTGTACTGTGGTAATGTGCCTATGATGCAAATGTGCACTAACAATAAGCAGTGCGGCCAGAAATGAGCTTGGTGTGACTTGTCAACAGAAAAGCAGATTTGCATCATGACTACCGTATATCACGCCTCAGTGTTTCCAGGACAAAACACTTTAGGTGCTCACGGACCTGTCGACTGAACCATCATTCTTATCCAGGTTATATCTATAACAGGAAATACAAGAATGGTTATACCTTTTGTAGGGGGTAAAGCCCTGGACCACAATATTTTCAATGCAGATTCTCTGATATCTGCTTCTGGACATGTCTAACTCTGGCCACAGACATAATGGCACCATTTACTATTGTGGCTGTGCTTGAATTCTGGCATGATTTGCACTAAAATTTGGTACAATTTGGCGCATCTCATTTTAGTTATATTATGAAGAAAGTAAGCCAAAAAGAATAATGCAAGATATAAAGATGTGATGGCACACTCACATGTGGTAAAAAAATGGAATAATGAGTATCTTGATTATGATAAAATTATGTTTAATAATAATAAAAAAAGAAGAATAAAAACCCAAAAATGGTTATGTAAGGTATGCTCACAAAAGGTATTCTTGAACTTGTGGGATGCTATGTGCAAACTGAGTACATATAAAAGTCAAAAAGAATAATGCACTGCACCAATTCCGCTGAGAGGATGTGACTTTGTTTGAACGGGGTGTGACACTGTGAAAGAAAAGGGCGTGGCTTGGGATGCACCATTTTGTGCCTAAATTTGGTCACAAAATTCAGTTGGAAAATAAGCCAACCAGAGTTAGAAAAAAGTGTTTAGCCGTGTGTAACGGATCACCTGGCACCCCGACTGAGTACCTCCGTTGCTGGATGCTCCTAGCGTTTCCTGAGGTCTCCAAGCACTCTGGCAGACACCACCATCACCGAACCGAAGAAGCATAGAAATCCTCTCAAGCATATGAATGCTGTAGACAGTGGAATAGGAAACCATACGAATAGGTTTACGCTCCTAGCAGTCAAACTGGAACAGCATACCATAAATCCTCCCCCAAGAATGAGACGACACTTCACTTTGAGGGTTAAAACAGGAACTGACTGTACTTGCACGTACAGCCTCTTTTATTCACAAACCACCAACATAGTACTGCCCACAGGGTTTTGAAATACAACCAATCAATATATTACAACACATACAATGTAAGTACAGCAACCAATCGTTCACGCCCCTAGGGGACCAGAAGGGAGACTGCGACACAGGACAGATACAACACATCCCCACAATGCATCATGGTTTCCTCCTCTCTGCCCTGGAGACAACCGAGGAGCAATCCAATTATCTCTCAGGACATAGGGAAATCGCCAATACACATGTGGAGACAACAGGACAGACATCACCATTTAAACACACAATGGGACAATAGAACAATTGGACAATAGAAACACACCCAGCATATTCCTCCCCTCTGTCTATCCACTCAACTATCTCCCAAGCTGACAAGTTACACTTATTATAAATTGTTACAACTTTGTGAGTTTACATTGTCCATACATATAACTTACATCAATTTAACCAGTATAACTTGGGGACAAACCTATCCAAAATTCACTTGAATAGGTTCAGGGGTTTAAAAGTTAGTATGGGTCATAATCCTGAGGCAAGAGGCTGGTAAATAGGCCTCTCCAAAACCCAGTGGCGAGGTTGGTTTCGCCAAACACTGTGCACCAAATTTATCATCCAGCAGTCGCCACTAAGATTAATCTCGTGCAAGACGTCTCTACACAGGCCAATTATCGGGGGAATTATTGGGACCGCGCTTTCCAAGGAACACCTGTTCACAAAAATTGCCCCATCTAAAGGTGCCACCGATGACCTGATGAACAAGAAAATGTTCACTCATTGAGGGAAAGCGTCGCTGATGTGGAAACCAAATTCATCATTTCTGAGATTTTATGTAAAAAGGGATCTACTGCCTAGAAACAATGAATCTGTGTGGGGACCAGCGCTTGCAGTAACGATCTTTCATCAACGTACAGAGGAGATGATTGCCACATATAAATGCAGCTCTCACCTCTTCTCATGATCAATAATCGGGGACAAATGGTTTGCTCCCTATAATTGCCTGGCCATGTAAATGAGCCTTAAGTTTACAAAGTCTTATAAAAAACATTAGCAAATGTTTCTCATTCATTCTACAGTCCCAATACACTGATAAATGGGTAGAAAGCTGTGATATACCATGATGACAAAGTTGTTTTATTAACAGAAAGTTGTAAATGCTGTGTTTTTTTTTTTTTAACTTGTATTACTCATTTTACATCCATCCAAAACACATATCTGATTTTATGTAACATAATTTTTTATCTCTTTCTTAGTGTGCAAGGTGGAAGGGAACGTAACCCACATGTCAGTGGTCTAGGATGGCCAGTGAAGGTTCCAATATCCCCAGCCCTGTGGTGCGCCAGATTGACAAGCAGTTTCTAATCTGCAGTATATGCCTCGACCGATACAAAAATCCCAAAGTACTTCCTTGTCTTCACACGTTTTGTGAGAGGTGAATTGCCCACTGCTTATTGTTTTGAGCTTCGCCATTCCTGGTCATTTAAGCTATGCTTCATATGTGTAATCCTCAAAGCTGCTGCCATATCCCATTGACCAGTGATAAGGTTTAAGATGCGCATAAACATTACTACCTGTTTATAGGGGTAACAAATCCTACTTCAAAGGTTGCATTCGGGCAAGAATAAATTGGACAGGTTTTCCTGTTTTGATTATCTTGTTTTCCTAGAGATGAAAGTGTGTGTTATTAGGATATTGGAAAATGTCAGGTGAACCAAAGAACATTGGCGCAGTTATATCTGGCAGCTATATGCTACTGGTCCTTTGTGTTTTTTATTTTATTTAAGGGAACCTGCCATGATGAAGATGCAGTTCAATCTATAAGCAGCATGTTACAGAATAATATATAATTTTTATAAGAATAGGTTCAGTACAGTTTACTAATGTAAATTAGCTATCACTGATGAGTACCTCCTGCTTGACTCCTAAACCCAGACCGCGCAGAGATTCAATATTAATAAATTAATACGTTACACTGAATCTTTTCACACAAAACTATATATTAATCTGCTCAGCTCCTCCTGCTCGATCACCTACTGCCTGCAGTTCAGACACCATGTTCAGTGTGACGGGTTCTCTTTTTAAATATTCTCGGTTATTGGTCACACTCTGTTGATGAAACAAATTGGGCTACTTTCACATCTACGGCTGGCTATTCCGCCAAAGAATGCTGGGAATTGGTCAGACAAAAAAGGCTACAAGTTTTTGTCCGGCTGATTCTCAACCTATTTGCTGGGTAGCTACTGGATCTCCGCCAGCCCCCATATAGTCAATGGGGTCCAGCGGGCAGGCAGCAGTAATCCAGCATTGACGAATCCAGAGAACTCTAGCAGGCTGTTCTATGGCAGATAATCCAATACTGGTCCACACAGTCAGGTGTGCACCTAGCCTTTCTGCTGCTTGAGGCGAAAAGTAAAATGGTGCCCCTCCCTCCCCAATGCCAATTTCTTAACCTACCCCCTTCCCTTCATCCCATGGCCCTTCGAGTGCCCTTCTCTTGCCCCTACCTGGTGCTGCCTCACCTGGCCTCATTGGTGCTGCAGCCCTGCACACAATATTAAAGTAGCCTGGACTGTGGATGTATCAGCCGACACATTTCGTTGGGTGCTGATGAATAGGGTCTGACCCTCCATCAAGTACCAGGGACCTCTTTGAGCAGTGCCCTGGTGGGAGGGCATCCTCTCAGACCCCTATATAAAAAGAATGACTTAAAATTCTAGAATAATTCACAGCTAGTTCTATGATATAATTCTGCTCCAGAAAACCCTGTGTATAATACTTTAGCTAAAATACTTTCTAGTAATAAAAAACTTAAATGATGACACAATTACTAATTTCAGCCAAGTTAATATAAGGCACTGACTTTTTGTTTTATCGCCCATATTTCTGCGACCAGCCAAGCTGCTAATTACCGTGACCCATGATCTTGCTGGTTAATGTCACTTGAAATTTTGACCTGAGTGTAATGCCTTGGTTTAGTTTCAGAAATCTTATGTTAATAAAGTTAATATGTTTATATGTTCTGCTCAGAGATGGTGTGGTGACAGGCGATGCTGCCAGTATTTTGCCTTGATTCTGGACAAGGTTTCATTTTTGTACTATCTTTTCTGTCACATTTCAGGTGTTTGCAGAATTATATTCCAGCTCACAGCTTGACCCTCTCTTGCCCGGTCTGCCGCCAGACCTCCATACTACCCGAGAAGGGTGTCTCTGCGCTACAGAATAACTTCTTCATTACTAACCTGATGGACGTGCTGCAGCGGAGTCCAGATAATGGTATAGAAGAGTCCTCCATTCTGGAGACAGTAAATGCTGTTGCTGCCGGAAAGCCTTTGTCATGTCCTAATCATGATGGAAATGTAAGAAATAGTTGTTGTTTTTTTTTAACATGTATTATATATCATGTCTATTATATAAATAATGCTATGATAACCATTGCTTTTGTTGACTCTCTGTAGTAGTGATGCCCTTCTGGCAAGGTAGGTGCTGATGTCTAGACGTGGGCCTAAAGCCAAGGCAAACCCATAGGGTCTGACTGCTTTGCCCCAGAATATTCATCAGGTCATATTACGCCTATAAAAGTAACACCTGTGTATATTATATACCACATACACCGCTAAAGAATTACCGTAATACACAGGACTTAAATATAAAAATTGTAACAATATTAATTCAAAATACATAATCAAAATTAAAAAAGTATCATCAGCAGCAAACATATATAGATATCCTCGGACATACCGATGGTACTTTTATTATCGGCAGGCATAAAAAAACACCACTTTAGCCACGTAATGGGAAAATGTAATGTCCACAAATATATACCAGAGAAAGTACATCATTTATAAATCAATAATACATTTAGATCATTCACTGAGAAAGTCAAGCAAAGCTGTTTGCGGTACCAATCTCCTGTCAGTGAATGAAAATATTTGCAAAGCCAGAAAAGTTGTCTCACTCAATGCTGAAGAATGGAAACAAGTGTATCCAGTGTAGGCATGTCCTCTCCTGCATAACGGAAACGGGACTGATCCATTTTGCAGCCCATAGACTTCTATTATGACGGAATGAATAACGGAATGCCTCTAAAGGCACTCCATTATGAATTCCGTCATAGAATTGTGTTATGGTCTGTGGTAACGGAATCCATAACGCAGTTCTGCTTTTACCACCAAACGAAGCGTGAACGAATTTCAAAATATGAAATTCACTCCTCTCTAATCCTAAGTAAAAAACAAAAACTGATATTATTAAAATATGAGATCCAGTTAGCTGCTAACTTGATGGTGATGGATCAGATGTTTCTTGATGAGGGGCAAACAGCCTGAAACGGCTGTCTGCAGATGAGGTGCTGGCTTATTTAATATCGGAGTTCTGTCTGAAGGCCTATTTAAAGGGCCGAACACTGACTTACAGGATAGCTGCCTTAAACTGGTGGCATCAGAGGCAGAGCTTGTTAAGAGCTCATTTGCATCCCTTTCTTCTTGGCATTCACATGCAGTTCTGTAGATTAAGGCATGCAGTATTATTGCCCCAGTTACTGGTATCCTGGATTGCATGAAGTGTAGCCTGCGTTTTGGACGAGTGGATTCCTGTCTGTAGTGTCGTGTGAATGGACAATGAGCAGAAGGAAGTGAAAGGGGCTGATTAAATAGGATCAGAAGTAATTCTGCTTGTCATCTGTACAATCTTGTTAGTTGAACCCACCTAATCCCTTTGACCTTTAATTATAAGAAAATGTTAATTCCTGAGTACTCTGTGTTATGATTAGAGAGTTGGACGGGCCCCAGTAGCTCGAGATTTTCTAGACCTGTCTACTGAATTATGAGGGCATGTGCAACAAGATACCATCTAGATCACAGATAAGGGGTTTATAACATCCTTTTCGTCAAGTTTTCCTGAGCAGTGTCCTCTGACATGTCCCTTGTATTATGTACTATGGGGGAAGATCATTTATGGTTTTAAGGACAATTAAGCCTAGTATCACAAATCTGTACTTCAATAGTTCTGCAAATTGGCATTAGCCATCATAATGGCAGACTTTGTAATCCCCCCCATAGAAGAAAAAATGAATTGAGATATATATCTAGGTGTAGTGAACTTTTAAAGTGTAGGGCTTGAGAAGAATGGTCATTTCATTGTCTGTTATGTGTTATTAAATAATAATAATTATAATAATAATGGAGAGCTACAATAATAGGGCATTTTATGGGTTTTCCTGCCTCGGGGTGTTGCATTATTATGTGTGACAGCATGCACAATAATATAGACAATTAATGGCCATACTTCTAAAGCCCCACACATCAAAAGTACACTACACTTAGATATACCTTATGAACTAGAGTTTTCTTCTATGAAGGGATTTCAGAGTTCTACCATCATGATGGCAATGACGCCACTGCAAAAGCCGCTACGTGTGAGTAGTACATGCATTAGTTTTCGATTGAGAGAGCGCAGTAAGCCGCTGTTGCCAGACACAGATTAAAGGGAACCTGTCACCTGGATTTTGTGTATAGAGCTGAGGACATGGGTTGCTAGATGGCCGCTAGCACATCCGCAATACCCAGTCCCTGTAGCTCTCTGTGTAAAAAAAAAAACACAACGATTTGATGCATATGCAAATTAACATAAGAGTCCTATCTTACTTGTGTGACCAGAGAAGAGTCATATTTAGTGATGAGCGAACTTCTGTTTTAAGTTCGGCGTCTAAAGTTCGGCTTCCGGTTAGCGGAGAATGCCGATATGGATTCCGAATTCCGTTGTGGTCCGTGGTAGCGGAATCAATAATCGGCCATTATTGATTCCGCTACCACGGACCACAACGGTATTCGGAATCCATATTGGGATTCTCCGCTAACCGGAAGCCGAACTTTAGACGCCGAACTTAAAACAGAAGTTCGCTCATCACTAGTCATATTTTCAAGCTCTGACTCATCTCAGGTTAATTTGCATATGTATCAAATGGGATTTTATACACAATAAAAGCACACAGAGCTATGGGGACTGGGTATTGCGGATGTGCTAGCGGCCATCTAGCAACCCATGTCCTCAGCTCTATACCCAAAATCCTGGTGACAGGTTCCATTTAAGTGTTTTGGTTTTTTTTATGTAAGTTTTTATATAATGTATGATTAAGAATAACTAATATTTTGCCACTTGGTTTTCTTTGTGGCAGGTGATGGAATTTTACTGCCAGTCATGTGAGACTGCAATGTGCCAAGACTGTACTGCAGGGGAGCATGCCGAGCACCCCACCGTGCCACTCAAAGATGTGGTGGAGCAACATAAGGCCGCTCTGCAGGCTCAGCTGGATGCCGTCAAGAAGAGGTATCTGTTTCTTTCCGAGCAGGCCTCCTCTTTGATGTAGTGCCCTGCTCCATGACGTGATTAATTGGACTTTGTGTCTTGGTTCTTTGCCATAAATAAATGTGTTTCTTACCAAAACCAATTACCATTACATTGCAAATAACTAGATCGAATGCACAATTTGACTCCTTGACCAACAGCTTACTTCTAGAGCAGGGCTGTAATACTGAAATATACAGAAAAATATAAATATCCATGTACTCTTTGGAATCTTGCGTGATTTATATGTATTTTTTGGTGCATTTATATTTGTGATTGTTTTAGTAGATATCCTTTGTAAAGTTTCTTTACATCTTTTCAGATTACCAGAAATAGACTCTGCACTACAGGTTGTATCTGAAATCGTCAATCAGCTTGCTGCACAGAAATCCAGCATTGTTGAGGAAATTCATTCAACCTTTGAGGACCTACAGAAAACGCTTAATGTTCGGAAGAGCGTACTGCTCATGGAACTGGAAGTGAACTATGGGCTGAAACATAAGGCAAGCTGCTTATTTAGAGGAAAGAATAAAACTGCATGCATCTGCAGCTCACATTACTAATATAGTATATACAATCTGATCTGTAAAGAGTGTTATCTCTCAGTAGCCAACACTGTGACTTGTGTGTTTAAGGAAGGGCATGGCTTTCTAGTTAAATAGCTAACCACTGCGTTCTGTACTTTGGTCTTAGGTCCTCCAGGCCCAGCTAGACACCTTAATTGAAGGACAGGATAGCATTAAAAGTTGTAGCACCTTTACCGCACAAGCACTTAACCATGGAACGGAGACAGAGGTCTTACTAGTGAAGAAACAGATGAGCGATAAGTTAAATGAATTGGCCGAGCAGGATTTCCCATTACAACCGCATGAGAATGACCAATTGGACTTCATTGTGGAAACTGAAGGCTTGAAAAAGTCTATTCACAATCTTGGAACTATACTGACGACAAACGCTGTGGCTTCGGAGACTGTGGCCACTGGTGAAGGGTTGAAACAGAGCATGGTTGGTCAGCCTATGTCTGTTACAATTACTACAAAGGACAAAGACGGTGAACTGTGCAAAACTGGGAGTGCCTATATTTCAGCCGAGCTGTTTACGCCTGACGGTAGTGTCACAGATGGAGAAATTCTAGACAATAAAAATGGCACCTATGAATATTTGTATACAATCCCAAAGGAGGGGGACTTTACTCTGTCTCTGAGACTATATGATCAGCATATCAAAGGAAGCCCCTTTAAACTGAAGGTGGTGAAGTTTACAGATGTGTCCCCCACAACCGAGGGGGTCAAGAGAAGAGTGAAGTCTCCTGGCAGTGGACACGTCAAACAGAAGGCAGTGAAGAGACCAGCAAGTATGTACAGTACAGGCAAGAGGAAAGAAAACCCAATAGAGGATGATTTGATATTTCGAGTAGGTAAGTCAAATCTGTTAAATAATACTTGTGCAAGTAAAACCATTTTATTTCAAATGGTACCCTGAAGAATGTATAATGTATAATTGTGGTGACAAGTAATGGGGTATAAGATGACAACTCTGCTTTAGTGAGGAAGTAGGAGTGAACCTTACCACTTATCAAACCTGAATCTTCATGTAAGTAAACCTTGGAGAGGCACATCATAGTTGGAGCTTTGGTGGAGCTACTACATTTTCATGAAAAGGAGTTATTTCTACCAATAACAAAAATAAGTTGTTAGATAAAAACCGTGTAAATCAGAAATCAAGCCAGCACTACTCGTGTAATCTTTCGTGCAAGGACCCGGTCCAGTCCGCAAACAATCCAGGAGAAAAAGATCTTCAGCACTGAGATGAAAATACAATTTTCTATCTTTATTTGCCTTTATATAAAAATATATCTCAACATGGAAAGATCTTAACAGACCGTAGTCATGGTGGGAGTTAGATATGTAAACCCAGTATGCCTGCATCTAACTCATACCTTGTCTAAGATCTGTTAGATCGAAACATGTTGCTTGCATTACCGCTTTCCATATGGATATGGATATTTTCATGAACCGAAATAAAGATTGCAGATTTTATATTCATCTCAGTGCTGGGCATCTTTTCTCTTTTGCTCCTTGATAAAAACTGTGCCTGATCCATCACTAACAATGTACAAAGTATTGTAATTATTGTATAATATTGTGGCTGGTTTTTGCCTTATACCAAATCCACACAACTTTGGATCACTTGTACTTTGCTCACTCATTCCTGTAACTTCTACTTATGGTTTACTTTCTAAAATATTGCACTTTAAATAGAAAATAAAAGAATTAAAAAAGTAACCTTAAAATAACAGTAAAGCAGGGTAAATAAAGCTGTGAAAAAGAAAAAACGAATTTAAAGAAGAATCTGATTTATTCACAAAAATAACACAACCGACTCTATAAGTCACAAACCTAATTCGATAAAATTGAAAAACTGTCAAGATAGGGAGGCTCAACACTTGAATGGACGGATAGCGGTGGGTTCACTGCTGACTGGGTCACCCACCCAGTTGGGAGTAAATAATGGATAAGAGAAAATAGCAGGCAACACCACCTTCTGGAAGAATGTGAAACACTCAAATGAATATTCAACACTTTATTGGTGCAAGATATCACACAATATAAAACCATATATAAAATCACTTAGTGTATATAGAATTTTCATACACTAAGTGATTTTATATATGGTTTTATATTGTGTGATATCTTGCACCAATAAAGTGTTGAATATTCATTTGAGTGTTTCACATTTTTCCAGAAGGTGGTGTTGCCTGCTATTTTCTCTTATCCACTAATTCGATAAAACAGCATACTGTATTGAATCATATATTCACATTCTACAAAAATGCTACCATTGAAGACTGTAGTGAGAGGTTCGGATTAAGGCTACTTTCACACTTGCGTTAGGTGCGGATCCGTCTGGTATCTGCACAGACGGATCCGCACCTATAATGCAAATGCTTGTATCCGTTCAGAACGGATCTTTGCATTACCATGAACAAAAAAAAAAAAAAGAAGAATGGATCAGGACAACGGGCGGATTATAGAGATGTTTTTGTAGTGCAGGCGGCTTGAGTTGGCAAGCAATTGAATATAGGGGGTGAAGGAAAAATCAGTGTCATCCATGACACAGAGGCGGTGGGTGTGCTGACTAGGAGTTATGGTAGGACCACACACTGAGAGGGAAATATTATGCTAGGTAAACCGCAGATCAGAAAATTATGGATAACGACCATATGCATCCTTCACTTTCCTCGCTATTTTGGAAATGGCTATTCTTGTCTGCAAAATGGACAAGAATAGGGCATGTTCTATAATTTTGCAGAATGGCCACATGGATGCAGACAGAATAAGGATGACATCTATTACTATAATAGTAGATTGTAGAATTGGGGTGACAGTTTATTTATTTTATGCACATATTCCGCAGCGCTTTACGGACATTAGCATCAAGCTGTCCTCAATGGGGCTCACAATCTAAGGTCCCTATCAGTATGTCTTTGGAGTGTGGGAGGAAACCGGAGAACCCGGAGGAAACCCACACAAACATGGGGAGAACATACAATCTCCATACAGGTGTTGTCCTTGGTTGGATTCAAACACAGGACCCCAGCGCTGCAAGGCACCAGTGCTAACCACTGAGCCCCCGTGCCGCCCATTACAGTTCTGTTGCTCTCTTGATAGTCCTAGATAAGGGTGCCCACAGAAGAGCACTGCATTGATCCGTGTAATCTGTGATGCTCTGAGTCACTCATCCCCTTTCCTCTCTGGTCACAGTGAATGGTCTGAGTGAGAAAATCAAGCGAGGCTGTTTGCCATGCTGACAGTATATGTATAGGTTGCTACGTAGTTGCACAACTACATCAGATGTGCATATCTCTCACTATTAGGGCTTGTTCATGCAACCGTGTGCTGTCTGTGCCCGTGCTGTGGACCGCAAATTGCGGTTCGCAATGCACAGACACAGACTGTGGGGCAGCCACATTGCGGACCCATTAACATGAATGGGTTCGCGATCCGTCCGTTCCGCAAAAGATATAGAACTTGCTCTATTTTTGCGGTGCGGAAGTATGGAACGGAATCCCACGGACTGTTCCGTGCTTCCGTTCCGCATCTCAGGATTTGCGGACCCATTCAAGTGAATACAGCAATGGAGGGGCAGCGGCTGTGTGAATGAGCCCTTAATCTTGTCCCGGGCATGCACATCAGTCTGTATATTTCTTTCTTTCTCTACTAGTCTGTTACAGATGCAAATTTTTAGGAGGTTCCTACCGTGCCCACCACTGTTTGATGTGCACCACAGACATGTTTTCCTATTGAAAGGGAATGGTGTACAGAAAGGGTTTATTGTGATTCAGCTTTCGTTTCTTTTATCATATTTAGGTACAAAAGGAAGAAATAAGGGAGAATTTACTAATCTTCAAGGAGTAGCTGCATCGACCAATGGAAAAATATTGATAGCGGATAGCAACAACCAATGTGTCCAGGTAGGTTTGTTTTCTATTCCTGAGTGCTCATCTTCATTCTTATTGGTGGGATTGTTAGATTGGTTGGGGGTCCGACTGCTGAGACCTATTTTATTGGATCCTGTGGATAGCTGATAAATGTTGTTTGTGGGTCAAGACCCAAACAAAGCAAGAACCATCCTGTACCTCCATCGAACCAGATATCTCCCCATTCATTGCTCCAATTGTTCTGCTAGATTTATTTCAAGCTGGAAGCTCAGAGGGCATGTCCTTTCTGCGACAGCTCTCTCCCTATTCCAGCTCAGGAGGGCAGGTCGCAACTTTTAACAGTACATACAGCTGGCAGCAGGTGAACAATGGAACTAAGCATTGTGACCACTTCAGTAGGTGGACATGCACGTTAATATACAGATTAAACAATAGAGGGGGGAGGGGGTTCCATTATAACGGAATAAAGAGAATATCCCACAACTGGAGCATTTGTGTAACTGAAAATTACAAAAGTAACTAGTTTTTTCATGCCGAATTATAGTAAAAGAACATTTAATGGTGGCACAACTCTTAGGCCACTACTGTGGCATAAAAAAGTCACCAATTATAGGGCAAGCCATATGTGCACCATAATATGTGATATTTTTATTTATTTTTTTAGGCTTCTTTCCACTTTTCTGACGTGGCGAGAAATGGGTGCTGGAGCTTAGCGGGAGGGGGCAGGGCTACACACGGGCTACCAGATTTACTATAAGATATAGCTGACATCTGCGCCAATCCCCAAGCTGGCATAAACTTCCGTTTCTGGCACATCGCAGGGCAGAGATGCCCTCTTAATGAATTAGGTACATCTTATGCCAGTGCAGGGAGCTCAAGACTGGCATATGGGTCTTGCTAATACTCCCCCTTTTAAGTCAATTGCAGTATGGACTTCACCGAAATGATGAACTCTATTCATCTGAGATATATCTGAACATGGCCTGTTTGGATTTCACCTTTTCAATGTAGTGATGACCCAGTTTCACTCCGCAGCCTGTGCATCAACCCAGAACAATGTTTGATAAATGATTAAACCCGCCATACTACCCACTTGTTCTGTGACCAACTGCTCGTGTAATGGGTTGGGTACTGCATTTATGGAGATGCAGCTCTGCTTTCATACTACAGGATATGAACTCCTCTCACATTCTGATCTCGGAGCATTGAGTGGAAATTTCCACTGCATTCATTTGCCTGCTGCCATTAGAGGAATGATGTGGATGGAAATCATTTTAGGGCAGAACTTCCTGTGGATTGGTTTGAAATCTGAATGCATTTCTTCACATCACATTACACCATGATGTCTGTTACATCCATAATAAAGTGTATAATAGTATATATGTGTGGAAGTGCGCAAATGAAGGAATAAATGAACCAAGATCAGGTTTACTGTAGTAAAACCAAATGACTATTATAATGGGTTAAAGCCCTTGTCACGATCCCCCTCGCTGGGGTTCACGTGATGTGTGGGTTTGGCTTGGCGGCCAATACAAAAACAACCGATTTATCTAAATTCTTACTATTCCCCAGTAATACCTCAGCACTGCCACCACTAAGGTTTGTTTCAAGAGCTCACACTCTTACAGGAAACCTTCAGTTACTCCCTGCAGGCTGCTGAGGAGGTCACAGTTAAGGGGACGGGCTGCTATGGAGGTCAGTGTTAAGGGGCAGATTGCTGTAGATTACTGTTAAGGGGACGGGGTGTTGTGGAAATCACTGTTAAGGAAACGGGGTACTGTGGAGGTCACTAATAAAGGGGCGGCCGCTCTGGAAGTCACTGTTAAGGGGACGGGCTGCTATGGAGGTCAGTGTTAAGGGGCAGATTGCTGTAGATTACTGTTAAGGGGACGGGGTGTTGTGGAAATCACTGTTAAGGAAACTGGGTTCTGTGGAGGTCACTAATAAAGGGGCGGCCGCCCTGGAAGTCACTGTTAAAGGGGCGGGCTGCTATGGAGGTCAGTGTTAAGGGGCCTGGTGCTGTAGAGTTCACATTTTAAGGGAACAGAGCTCTGTAGAGATCACTGTTAAGGGGGAGGGTTATTGTGGAGATCACTGTTAATGAGATAGGGTAAGCAGGCGCAGTACAGCCACCTGTTTATTAGTGACCTTCACAGTACCCTATCTACCAGAGCGAAACCCATCTAGATAGAGATATATGTATAAATGGCGGCACAGGCCAATGAGCAAATCTGGGTGCACGTTCCTGAGGGAATAGGTTTCTTACCCCAATTATAGTCCAGAAAAATGAACAGCACTCCAATGTATAGTGAAAAAGTAAGAACTCCTTTTAATCACCCATCCGGTGCAATCTTTCTGCTAAGTACTAGAGCCTTGAAAAAGGCTGTAGTACTGAGCCGAAACGTTGCACTGTATGGGTGAATAAAGGAGTTCTTACTTTTTCACTATACATTGGAGTGCTGTTCATTTTTCTGGAGAATATATATATATATATATATATATATATATATATATATATATATATATATATATACAGTTGCAAGAAAAAGTATGTGAACCCTTTGGAATGAAATGGATTTCTGCACAAATT